>NC_058413.1:30581775-30742873 GCF_002201575.2 Neomonachus schauinslandi | reverse complement strand
TTTCTTTCTTTCTTTCTTTCTTTCTTTCTTTCTTTCTTTCTTTCTTTTTCTTTCTTCTTTCTTTCCTTTCCTCCTTCCTTCTTTCCTTCCTTTCTTCCTCTCTCTCTCTTTTCTTTTCTTTTCTTTTCTTGGTGAAGTGAACATGTATCCTGAAAAGTTAAACTTGAAAAGGTCAACCTGTCTTTTAAACACTAGGTGTCTGGGAAACCACATGGCTGTGAGCTTTGCCATGGAGGATTATCTCTGTCTGGAATCAGGTCTGTATACATTATGTCAGCCTCCACCAGTTATCCAGTGATGAATGTGGTGCCTACCTCAGTCAGCTTGGCGTTCCAGGGGGCCCTCTGTCCTCCAGCTGATGGAAGAATAACTAATACGCATGACAGAGGATGGTCAAGATACTTTCTCATGGAGAATTCTGGCTGGCTGGCTTTGTACACATGTGTGAGTGATTGTTCTTGCATCCTTAGGGGCAAATCCTCTTGTCCAGTGTGAGTCATAAGAACTGCAGCCTCTCAGTTGGAGCCTCAGGTCACATGTGAGGGGAAACTAGCTTGAAGCTGGAATTTCTCATTCATGCCTTTTCAGTGAAGGACATGAAATATAAAGTCAAGGCGACTCATGTCTTTCCCTCTTGAGAATTTAATGGTGACTCTTTCAATTAACCACAAACTCACTGGTCTAACTACTGAATTTGGACCTTACCCTTCAGAACTTAAGAGACACATCTAATCCATGCCATTTCCAGTTGGGACACAGACATCCATTCAAGCCCTTGCCTAATCTTTGAATATGGTGCCGCATGATACTAGTGAATGCATGTAATACACATACATGTACATACACATATGAACAAATCCACAATTTAGACTCATGTGTGGAATTTATATAAGTTAAAAAGTCAGTGAGTAAGAATGATTTCTAAAGAATGGTCAGTAAAAGCCCAGTTTGAAACAATGGCCAGTAACAAGATTGGAACAGATTTTTTTATACTATATTTTAGTATTTTTCATTATTCTAAGCTCCATGAAAACAGGAACTTCCTCTGCTTAGTTTTAATAGAAAAAAAAAAATTTAGTTAAGAATGTTTTCCACATCAAATAACAGAATGCCTACTAACAGTTCCTTAACCAAATAGCAGTATTTTTCTCCCATAACATAAAAAAAAAAAAAAAATGGATATAGGCAGCTACTGGCCTGATTCAGTTACTCAGGGATAACAAGGACCTGGGCAATGCTTACCCTTTTGCTTTGCCTTTCTCCCATAGTATTATTGTTCATGCTTTCAAGATGTCTAACACAGATCCAGAATTTATGCCTGCATTCACAGTCAGAAATCAAGAGAACTGCCAACAGTGGCAAGAACCTCTCTCTTCTCTGTTATGTTTTATCTGGGGGAGAATACCTTCTCCTGAAAGTCCCCATTGTACTTCCTTTCATAATGACTACTCATGGCCTCCCCTGCAGGGGAGGCTGAGAAAGTAGTTGGCTTTTCCAACTTTATAAAAGACATAAAAAAGAAAACAAAAAAATGGAGAATATTGTTAGTTTCTTTGGTATGGATGACATAGGTATATGCTATAAAACTATATCTCTTAGTACCTGATATGGGGCTTGCTACTATTCAGTAAATAATTACTGAAAATGATATAATCCCTCAATAATCACTAGCTCTGCTGACTATCTTTCTCTCTTTTTATCAACTCAACAGTTACTCTTAAGCCACAGCAGTTCAAAGGATGAGGGTTCTTGGTTTCCAGATCCCAGAGTTTCTTCTGAATGGATTTCAGCTTATTTGGATATAAAGCTAGACTTTTACAAGAAAAGATCCAGAAATGAATACATTACATTGTTTGAATTACTTCAACTTTATGTCTTTATATTGGTTATAGCCTTTTAGCTCTCATTTTTTTAAAAAAAGTACTGGATTATTATTGTTTAGTTCCTATAAATTGTTTATTTAAAAAAATACATTAAGATTATTGGTTAATTAAGAGAAGACTGAAGTTTATGGTACTGAATTTTATTTCTTCTTTTTTAATTTTAATTTTTTAAATTTTATTTTATTATGCTATGTTAGTCAACATACACTACATCATTAGTTTTTGATGTAGTGTTCCATGGTTCATTATTTGCATATAACACCCAGTGCTCCATTCAATACATGCCCTACTTAATAACCATCACTGGGCTAACCCATCCTCCCACCCCTCCCCCTCTAAAACTCTCAGTTTGTTTCTCACAGTCCATAGTCTCTCATGGTTCGTCTCCCCCTCCGATTTCCCCCCCTTCATTTTTCCCTTCCTACTATCTTCTTTTTTTTTTTTTTTAACATATAATGTATTATTTGTTTCACAGGTACAGGTCTGTGAGTCAATAGTCTTACACAATTCACAATGTTCATCATAGCACATACCCTCCCCAATGTCCATCACCCAGCCACCCCATCACTCCCACCCTCCACCACTCCAGAAACCCTCAGTTTGTTTCCTGAGATTAAGAATTCCTCATATCAGTGAGATCATATGATACTTGTCTTTCTCTGATTGACTTATTTCGCTTAGCATAATACCCTCCAGTTCCATCCATGTCATTGCAAATGACAAGATTTAGTTTTTTGATGGCTGCATAATATTCCATTGTATATATATACCACTTCTTCTTTATCCATTCATCTGTTGAGGGACATCTTGGCTCTTTCCATAGTTTGGCTATGGTGGACATTGCTGCTATAAAAATTGGAGTGCTCGTACCCCTTCGGATCATGACATTTGTATCTTTGGAGTAAATACTGAGCAGTGCAATTGCTGGGTCGTAGGGTAGCTCTATTTTCAACTTTTTGAGGAACCTCCATACTGTTTTCCAGAGTCGCTGCACCAGCTTGCATTCCCACCAACAGTGTAGGAGGGTTCCCCTTTCTCCGCATCCTCACCAACATCTGTCATTTCCTGGTTTGTTAAATTTAGCCATTCTGACTGGTGTGAGGTGGTATCTCATTGAGGTTTTGATTTGGATTTCCCTGATGACGAGCGATGTTGAGCACTTTTTCATGTGTCTGTTGGCCATTTGGGTGTCTTCTTTAGAAAAATGTCTGTTTATGTCTTTTGCCCATTTCTTGATTGGATTCTTTGTTTTTGGGGTGTTGAGTTTGATAAGTTCTTTATAGATTCTGGATACTAGCCCTTTATCTGATATGTCATTGGCAAATATCTTCTCCCATTCTGTCGGTTGTTTTTTGGTTATGGTGACTGTTTCCTTTACTGTGCAAAGGCTTTTTATCTTAATGAAGTCCCAGTAGTTCAGTTTTGTCCTTGCTTCCCTTGCCTTTGGCGATGTTTCTAGGAAGAAGTTGCTGTGGCTGAGGTCGAAGAGGTTGCTGCCTGTGTTCTCCTTTAGGATTTTGATGGATTCCTGTCTCACATTTAGGTCTTTCATCCATTTTGAGTCTATTTTTGTGTGTGGTGTAGGAAATGGTCCAGTTTCATTCTTCGGCATGTGGTTGTCCAATTTTCCCAACACCATTTGTTGAAGAGACTGTCTTTTTTCCATTGGACATTCTTTCCTGCTTTGTCAAAGATTAGTTGACCATAGAGTTGAGGGTTCATTTCTGTGCTCTCTATTCTGTTCCATTGATCTATGTGTCTGTTTTTGTGCCAGTACCACACTGTCTTGATGATTATAGCTTTGTAATAGAGCTTGAAGTCCGGAATTGTGATGCCACCAGCTTTGCTTATCTTTTTCAACATTCCTCTGGCTATTCGGGGTCTTTTCTGGTTCCATACAAATTTTAGGATTATTTGTTCCATTTCTTTGAAAAAAGTGGATGGTACTTTGATAGCGATTGCATTAAATGTGTAGATTGCTCTAGGTAGCTTGAAAAAGCTTGAGATTTTCACAATATTTGTTCTTCCAATCCATGAGCATGGAAGGATTTTCCATTTCTTTGTGTCTTCCTCAATTTCTTTCATGGATATTTTATAGTTTTCTGAGTACAGATTCTTTGCCTCTTTGGTTAGATTTATTCCTAGGTATCTTATGGTTTTGGGTGCAATTGTAAATGGGATCGACTCCTTAATTTCTCTTTCTTCTGTCTTGGTGGTGGTGTATAGGAATGCCACTGATTTCTGTGCATTGATTTTATATCCTGCCACTTTCCTGAATTCCTGTATGAGTTCTAGCAGTTTTGGGGTGGAGTCTTTTGGGTTTTCCACACAAAGTATCCTATCATCTGCAAAGAGTGAGAGTTTGACTTCTTCTTTGCCATTTTGGATGCCTTTTATTTCTTTTTGTTGTCTGATTGCTGTGGCTAGGACTTCTATTATTATGTTGAATAGCAGTGGTGATAGTGGACATCCCTGCCGTGTTCCTGACCTTAGGGGGAAAGCTCTCCGTTTTTCCCCATTGAGAATGATATTTGCTGTGGGTTTTTCATAGATGGCTTTTATGATATTGAGGTATGTACCCTCTCTCCCTACACTCTGAAGAGTTTTGATCAAGAAAGGATGCTGTACTTTGTCAAATGCTTTTTCTGCATCTATTGAGAGGATCATACAGTTCTTGTTCTTTTATTACTGTATTGTATTACATGATTGATTTGCAGATGTTGAACCAACCTTGCAGCCCAGGAATAAATCCCACTTGGTCATGGTGAATAATCCTTTTAATGTATTGTTGGGTCCTATTGGCTAGTATTTTGGTGAGAATTTTTGCAACTATGTTCATCAGGGATATTGGTTTGTAATTCTTTTTGATAGGGTCTTTGTCTGGTTTTGGGATCAAGGTAATGCTGGCCTCATAAAATGAGTTTGGAAGTTTTCCTTCCATTTCTATTTTTTGGAACAGTTTCAGAAGAGTAGGTATTAATTCTTCTTGAAATGTTTGGTAGAATTCGCCTGGGAAGCCATCTGGCCCTGGGCTCTTGTTTGTTGGGAGATTTTTGATGACTGCTTTAATTTCCTTAGTGGTTATGGGTCTGTTCAGGTTTTCTATTTCTTCCTCGTTCAGTTTTGGTAGTTGATACATCTCTAGGAATGCATCCATTTCTTCCAGATTATCTAATTTGCTGACATAGAGTTGCTCATAATATGTTCTTATACAATTGTTTGTATTTCTTTGGTGTTGGTTGTGATGTCTCCTCTTTTATTCATGATTTTATTTATTTGGGTCCTTTCTCTTTTCTTTTTGATAAGTCTGTCCAGGGGTTTATCAATCTTATTAATTCTTTCAAAGAACCAGCTCCTAGTTTTGTTGATCTGTTCTACTGTTCTTTTGGTTTTTATTTCATTGATTTCTGCTCTGATCTTTATTATTTCTCTTCTTCTGCTGGGTTTAGGCTTTATTTGCCATTCTGTCCCCAGCTCCTTTAGGTGTAGGGTTAGGTTTTGTATTTGAGACCTTTGTTGTTTCTTGAGAAAGGCTTGTATTGCTATATACTTTCCTCTTAGGACTGCTTTTACTGCATCCCAAAGATTTTGAACAGTTGTGTTTTCATTTTCATTTGTTTCCATGAATTTTTAAATTCTTTAATTTCCTGGTTGACCCATTCTTTCTTTAGTAGGATGCTCTTTAGCCTCCATGTATTTGAGTTCTTTCCAACTTTCCTCTTGTGATTGAGTTCCAGTTTCAAAGCATTGTGGTCCAAAAATATTCAGGAAATGATCCCAATCTTTTGGTACCAGCTGAGACCTGATTTGTGACCCAGGATGTGATCTCTTCTGGAGAATGGTCCATGTGCACTCAAGAAGAATGTGTATTGTGTTGCTTTGGGGTGGAATATTTTGAATATATCTGTGAAGTCCATCTGGTCCAGTGTGTCATTCAAAGACCTTATTTCCTTGTTGATCTTTTGCTTAGATGATCTGTCCATTGCAGTAAGGGGGGTGTTAAAGTCCCCTACTATTTCGTATTATTGTCAATGCATTTCTTTGATTTTGTTATTAATTGGTTTATATAATTGGCTGCTCCCATGTTAGGGGCATAAATATTTATAATTATTAGATCTTCTTGTTGGATAGACCCTTTAATTATAATATAGTGTCCTTCCTCATATCTTATTACAGTCTTTATTTTAAAATCTAATTTGTCTGATATAAGGATTGTCACCCCAATTTTCTGTTGATATCCATTAGCATGGTAAATAGTTTTCCACCACATCACTTTCAATCTGGTGGTGTCTTTGGGTCTAAAATGAGTCTCTTGCAGGCAGCATATCGATGGGTCTTGTTTTTTTATCCAATCTGATACCCTATGTCTTGATTGGGGCATTTAGCCCATTTACATTCAGGGTAACTATTGAAAGATATGAATTTAGTGCCATTGTATTGCCTGTAAGGTGACTGTTACTGTTTATTGTCTGTGTTCCTTTCTGGTCTATGTTGCTTTTAGGCTCTCTCTTTGCTTAGAGGACCCCTTTCAGTATTTCTTGTGGGGCTGGTTTCATGTTTGCAAATTCCTTTAGTTTTTGTTTGTCCTGGAAGCTTTTTCTCTCCTTCTATTTTCAATGACAGCCTAGCTGGATATAGTATTCTTGGCTGCTTATTTTTCTCATTTAGTGCTCTGAATATATCCTGCCAGTCCTTTCTGGCCTGCCAGGTCTCTGTGGATAGGTCTGTTGCCAATCTAATGTTTCTACCATTGTAGGTTACATATCTCTTGTCCCGAGCAGCTTTCAGGATTTTCTCTTTGTCTGTGAGATTGTAAGTTTTACTATTAGATGTCAGGGTGTTGACCTATTTTTATTGATTTTGAGAGGGGTTCTCTGTGCCTCCTGGATTTTGATGCCTGTTTCCTTCCCCAAATTAGGGAAGTTCTCTGCTATAATTTGGTCCAATATACCTTCTTCCCCTCTCTCTCTTTCTTCTTCTGGGATCCCAATTATTCTAATATTGTTTCATCTTATGGTATTGCTTATCTCTTGAATTCTGCCCTCGTGATCCAGTAGTTGTTTATCTCTCTTTTTCTCATCTCCTTTATTCTCCATCATTTGGTCTTCTGTATCACTGATTCTCTCTTCTGCCTCATTTATCCTAGCAGTTAAAGCCTCCATTTTGATTGCACCTCATTAATAGCCTTTTTGATTTCGGCTTGGTTAGATTTTAGTTCTTTTATTTCTCCAGAAAGCGTTTCTCTAGTATCTTCCATGCTTTTTTCAAGCCCAGCAGTATCTTTATAATCATCATTCTGAACTCTAGTTCTGACATCTTACTAATGTCTGTATTGATTAGGTACCTGGCAGTCGGTACTGCCTCTTGTTCTTTTTTTTTTGAGGTGAGTTTTTCAGTCTTGTTGTTTTGTCTTCCAGAGAGTGGTAGCTTTTCTGTTCAGAGAGTTGCTGCCGTTTTTTTCTTTGATCTCCTTCTGAGTTTGTAGGTGTTCAGAATGGTTTGATACCTATGTAGCTGAATTGCTGGAACCAGACGAAATTTAGGTCTCTTACTCCTCTGCCATCTTGCTCCTCCTCCTGGTATGGAATTTTCTGTTCAAGATCATGGCAAGCATTTCCATTTGTCTACTTCTTCTGAGTCCATGTTTAGCATTTAAAAATTTTATTCATGTGGATCTTACATTTTTTTTTCCTTAAATTTGAAATTTATCTATTTCGTTGCCTTTGCAAATAAGGTATTTTCAGTCATTTTTTTCTAATTTTTTTTGTTGGCATATATTTAAGCCTATGTTTTCTATATATGAATTTTGCATATAGCTACCATATTGAAGTCTTTTAAATTTGTAACAGTTTCTTATATATGCTTAAGATTTCTCTGAAAAATATTTTTTGTGTATTTGTACAAATAATGATTTTATATCCACCTTTTAAATGTTTATCTCTCTCTCTGTCTTTTTTTTTTTTTTCATTTCCTGACTGCACTGGTTATTCTTCCATAACAATGTTAAATACTAATGGTGATAAAGACATTCTTATCTACTTTTTACTTTATGGGAATTGTTCTATTATTTAAATGAATTAAGCTTCAAGTCCTATTCCTATTTTCTTAAAAGGTACTTTCAGGAGTAAATGTTAAGCTTTATGAATTGCCTTTGTCACAGCTATGGAAATAATTATATGTTTTTACTTTTTTTATCTGTTAAATAATGGTTAATCAGATTTTCCACTGATTCATTTATTTCATTCTTATTTATTAACATAATTTTTAAGACTATGAATTTTTCTTTGAGCACTACTTATGTCTATTCCTTGAATTCGGTATGTGTAGTATAAATTATGGTTGCTTTCAAAATGTTTTATAGACTCAGTTTTTATTTCTTCTTTGATCCAATAGTTGTCAAGAGAAAAGTTTAGACTTTCCAGGAGATAGATTTTTGTTGTTTTCTTTTTGTTGTTAATTTCTAGTTTGTTCCCTTCTTTCTCTTCCTTCCTTCCCTCCCTCCATCCTTTTCTTATCTATCTTCTATTTCCTTCTCTTTTTTCTTACCCTTCCCTTCCTTCCTTTTACCCAGTATTTTTTCCTTTTCTTTCTTCTTTAAAGATTCCTAAAGGCATCAAACCCTTATATTCTATTTTTAAATGAGGCTTTGGAGAAGTGTGATACCAGCCCATATTTTTTCCCCTTGTAAATGACTTCCTCTTTTGCCTTCAGATATTTAAAGGAATATTAATTTTGTAGTTCAGAAATTTTACTGGACTGTATAGCTCAGTATTAATAATTTTGTGTCATATTTACCTGGGACACATTATTATCTTTTAATCAGTAAAATTGTTTTTAAATTTCTTTTAAAAAATTGAAATTTCTTTTTAATTACAGCTCTAAACATTTTTGTTTTCTTATAATTTACATTCTCTCCTTTGAGATCACCATTAATGCATTTATGTATCTCCATACCTTTAATATACATATTTTTTCTGATACTTTTTATCTCTGTTTATTTTTATTTTGTTTTCTCATGTTTCTCATTTCTGTACACTGTCTTTAACTGTGTTTTCAACAGTGTTGTAATTTTTTGTGGTACTTTTTTTTTGACTTTAATTTTTCTTCCACTCTTTTCTGAATTTTGTACACACGTTTTATCTTATGTTACCTTATTATAATATCCCTAAGCTCTTATATCTCTTCTATGTGCTCTTGTTTCATAGAAGTTGTTGCTTTATTGTTTTTTATTTTTTTTTTAAACAACTCATAGTGATATATTTGTCAAAATATTCTTCTGCTCCAAAATTTCTGGTGCATATTTATTGCTATTTTTCCTGTTCCTTTTCCTCCTTTTTCCCATATAATATCTTTAGGCTTTCAAATAGGAGAGTTTTGCAAGTGCTTAATATGAAAGAAAGACAAAAGCTCTAGTGTAGACCAGAAGTATGAGTAAATTTATTTATCCTTAAATTTGGCTCTAGTGCTGATCATAATATAAATATGTTATTTCTATGCCTTGCTGATAGATTGTTTTCTGTATATATTACATTTGATCTTGCTCTTCCCAGCTTCTCTAGACTTCATGCTTATATTGATTCAAGGAAGCTCCCACTACCACTGACATCATTTTCTTCTTTTCTTGTATTCTGATGTTTTATTTCTCACAATGTACCACATACTGTAGAGAAGTAATATGTCTGGGGTTTTTTGTTTGTTTGTTTTTTTGTTTAGTTCTAAAAGTATGGATATTCTCATTTGGTATCTTTCCACACCCTTTAGTATGCTTTTAAATGTATCTGCCCTTGTTGGTTATATCCTGTGGTTTAGATGTTAGATAATTATAGTTTTATTGAGCAGACATCTTGTGTTTTTGTTTCTTGTTACCCTTGTTGCTTTGGAGGTGACATCTAGAAGAATCAGGAAGCAGCTTCTGTATTTTTTCTATGATTTTAAAGCTTGAACACAGTTTATTTTATCTTACGTTTAGCAATATTTACATTAAAATTGCAACTCTATGCTCAGTATTAGCACAAAGAATATATTGAGTATTGATTTCATTTTTCCATACTTTTCCAGCATACTTGTAGGATAGTATATTACAACTTTTACTACATATTTGCCTTTTGCAATATGATAATTAAGAGGGTGACTTTTACAAAAAATATTTTGGAATGACACTAATTTTCCATAGGACTGCACTTGATCTTTGGTATTAAACTACTACTTCGGAATGCATATCATCCATGCTGATTTTCTCTTTTGTATTAATTAACTGGTCCAATTTTATCAGATTTCCCTGTGTCATTGACTTCGGGAGAATTTGAGAAGTTCTGCAATGAGAATTTAGCATACTTCATGGAACTGTGAATTTCTTGCAAGATTTGTAATTTTATTTGTAGTTAATTTGCATTGTGCTTGCATTATAGTTTTTGGATATTTAATATCTTATAAATAGCAGAAAATGACTCTCATAGATAATCTAAAAAGTAGGAAAATACATTGTTAGTAAGAAAGAAGCAATGTTAAAGTAGAGAAGATTTTTACCTGTAATTATACGAGAATATTTTCATTTTGTGATAAGTTTCTTTTCCACACAGTCTTATAATTGCAGGGATTTAAATAATGGGCAATGATGTGAGGAAGACCTCCTATACTCCCTTGTTTAGGCATCCTGTAAATTCATAAAAATGAAGCTTAGGCAAGGAAAATAGAAATTTACTTTAAGTTAAATAATATTGGGCTTTATTCTATTCTGATGAGGCACTGAATAAATACAAATTGTTCTATTTTGGATGTAGTATTTGTTTATATTTTTCATGTCTAGTTCAATATGATTATGAAACTAAGATTATGATTATCTGTTTCCCATTTAAATAATCCAACCTCGGATATTTTAAAAGAATTGCAGTTAGCTACTTTTAGAAGTTTTAATTTTACATTTGCTTTAGTTAAGATGATTCTTCAATCCATACTAGTAATTGAATCCTTCTTGAATAGAAGGAACACTAGACTGGGAACTATAAGACTTAAGTTGAAGTTCTTTCTTGACACTTGCAACTTTAGTCATGTTATATAGCCTCTCTGAGTAAGTTTTACTTGAAAGATATTTTGAGATTTAAGTAAAATATCACTGAAACCTTCAAAAGTGTATTAAAATGTGAAAGATTCTCTATTCTCTAGAATATCTAGATAAACATCTTTGGGTGGTCTCTAGATGAAATGAGAGAATCAAGTAAGTGAGAATTTGCTTGGTCATTTCAATGACAAAGGAGTCACTTTTGAAATTATCATTTTTGTTTTTCAACAAAGATGACTTGATTTAGATCCGACCTTATGTATTACTTCACTTCATAACACTTTGTTGCTGTTTTCTCTTGTATTTCACATAGCTCTGTCACAGATGCTATAAAATAACATTCTTAGAACATTTAGTACATTAAATTAATCAGGAGCCACATGCAAAAATATCGACTAGCAGGTCTGTAACACCTAAATGCCTTTCATATAGGTTATCTCATTTTATTGAACAGTGTCAAAACACAAGACTAACTATTGTTCCCATATATTATTTCTGTAGTTATGAATGTTTAAGCATGCCACATATGGCCTAAACAAAATGTATCATGTAGATCCAAACCTGACAATCACTTATTGAGATCCTAATAATTCAATCATACATGCATAATTTATTACAAATATTTACTAAGTGTTTCAACATCTATTCTTTGTTGATATTATGCTAGGCATTGGGAATGTAGATGCAGAAAATGCTGTCCCTATTCTCTAGGAGCTTAAAGTTGAGTGTGGTGAACATGAATAAAGAGACAGTTATATAAAAATCAGACATATGTGCCATTTCTTACAATTCTTCTCTTTGTTTACTCTGCTGCAGCATCAAAGGTCCCATTCCTGGTCCTCAAACATGTCAATAGCTGTTTCTTCTGCCTGGAATGTTCTACTCCAGATAGTCATATGGCTTATCACTTTACTTCATTTTGGCCTCTGCTTAAATCACATTTTTGGTGATGCCTTCCATGACCCTCCCGTCTAAAGTGGTATTTTACCCTGCTTTATTTTTCTTTGTGGCACTTATCAGTTCCAGATACTATGTTATATTATATTATATTATATTATATTATATTATATTATATTATATTATATTATACATTTGTTTTTTCCTATTGTCTTTCTCCCCCAGTAGTATGTAAGTATCCCAAGGGTAGAAGCCTTGATTTTATTACTGCTTTACCCTAACATCTAAAGCAAACCCTAGTTCATGGGGTTTTCATTCATATAGAATGCAAACATTGAGTAAATGCTTTTTTTTGCATGATTTACTTTGCTACAGTAGAGAGATACACAAAATGTTTTAAGTCTGACATTGGACTAAGCTTTCATATTTATATATAATTTCATTTAATGCCCACAACCACCCATGAAATAGCGACTATGATCCCCTTGTTAGCAATAAGGAATGTGCGACATGAAAGAATGAATGTGCCCTTATCTGAGCTTATAGTGAGTTACAGCATAGCAGATGACAGGGCCTGTGTCTTCTGAGTCCACTTCTGGCAATCCTTCCACTACATGTGGACTGTCCTGTAACTGTCCTAAAAGCAGAGGAGAGGTTAAATATATAAGACCCAGCACTTGACACCTGGGAAGAAAATATTATGGCTTTTGCTGAGATTCTTCTCACAGCCCTAGAAAACACTTATCAACATGCATTTTTCTTTAATATAAATCACCCATGAAATCTTTAGTTGGTTCCTTTACATGGAGTTTTTATGAGCCAGCAGCTCATCCTTCTCAATTATTTCTGAATGGGATGACAGAATCTAAAATGTGGAAAGAGACTCTATGAAGGTACATGATTTATCATCTTGGCCAGGTCTCTTTTGGTTGCCAATGAGAGAACCCCAACTCAAATTGTAAGAGAATTTATTAACTCATATAACTGGAAAAATAAAAGATAGATATTCAGGTATGGCTACATTCAAAAGTTTATAGGATGGCACCCAGACACACTGACTCTCATTTTTCTCAATGTCTTATTAACAAAAGGCCTCATGACAGTTCCAAGTTATTTGGTCTTTAGAGTACATGAAGTCAGAGAAATAAAGAACAGCTTTTCTGATTGTGCTAGTAAAATGTTTGAGGAAAGCCCTCTAGCTTAGATCACACACGTTTACCCACCTGGGATGTCCGAGAGGGAGTGAGCTCTTGCAGGTCTCACATCCCTGGGGCCAAAGTGAGCTTGAATATTTTGAAGAAAGAATTATTATAGCTTTGGAGAGAGATGCTTCCCTGAAAGAAGAAATGCTATTCAGACAGAAACTATTCAACCACTCCACTTAACTCTTCTAATTCCTATGAACCATATTTTTGCAGTGAGTAAATATTTATGAAAATGTTCTCTATGCCAAGCTCTGGGATAGGTCCTGAGTATTATCTTTTTAATCAATAAACCTTGCCCTTGAAGATTCAGATATGAAAAAAAATGACCAAAATGGAGAAAGATAAACAAAATTGTAAACTAAAGTAGAAGTTGCTTTGAAGCTTGGAGGAAGAGCTTAAAAATATATGGACTTGTTACCTGACCATTCCCCTCTCTCCCTCTCATTGACCACTACCAATAATTTTCAGACAGCCTCTTTGTAAACTCTGGTATATCCTTGAACACTCCTTCTGTATTCTTTCTGTCATCAAAGATACTCACACTCTAAGTCATCTCAAACAGCTCCAAAAGTTCCTTTCCAAAGTCACGGTTTTATAATATTTTAGCATCTTCTTGTCCTCTATTTCATGCAACTGCTTCAGTGACATTTTGTTCTTAGACACCAGGGAGTGTTGCTGGAAGTGGAAAAGGATGGGAAGAAGTGGGGAGGGTTAAATAGTGCCAGAAAGTGAAGAAGGGGTATCTTCAAATTAGATTTATTTATTAGCATGATGACTCACAGTATAATAATGCCACTTTGCCAGTGGCCAGGATAGAAAGCAATACTATAAAGGAATAACTGGCTGATACTTAGAGACATCCAAGTTGTTATATCTTTAGGAAGTTAAAAAAGTACCTTAGTGTCTGCTTACTCATCCCTGGGCCGGATGTTCTTAGCTGGAAAAAAAAAAAGGAAAAAAGAAGTTTTCCTTTTTTCTGATTCTGATCGTCAAGGACAAAAGGCTCAAGCTCTGCTACTAATTAGATTTGTGACCTTGAGAAGTCACTCAATCTAGCTTAATATCTGCTTCCTTATTTAAAAACTAGAGAGTAAATTATATCTACTTTATAGGTTGATACCGTGAAATCTGTCTACATATCTCAGGATCATATCCTCTGATATATGATAGATATAATATGTATTTATCATATCTGTGTATATACATGTGTGTGTATGTGTGTGTGTATAAAGGTCCTGTTCAGCAATAGAACATAGTATGTTTTGGATGACTCAATTTCATTATTGTACCCTCTAACCCCACTTGGTCTCACTTTCTACCTTTATACAAGAGTGGGCTGAATCAATGAATCAATACCTTTCCTCCTCTGATATTCTATTTTTCTGGACATTTTTATAACTTTCACAAGTGAGAAAATGGCACATTTTTTTCCAGAAGTTATTTTCTATAAGTAACATATCCTCTGGTCAGAAGAACTCTTCTGCTCAGTGTTCTCACACACATTTTTTTTTTCTACCATAAATATGTCTAAAGAGTCATTACCACTCAGTTTCACCATAGGGCTTTCTAAGATAAGCAGTGAAGGAGAGTCAACCCAGCATTTTGGGAAGGCAGAGGCAGCCTTCTAGAGGGACAGAGTTCACTCTCCAGGCACAGCTGTCTCCATGAGGTTCCTTAGGAATCAATTCTGGGTTGGTTTCCAGTATACAGTCACTGAAGAATTTCTTTACTCTTCATCTTTGCCCTCACTTAGAGAGGAAATGATTCAGTGAGGACGCTCGAACGGAGCACTTCTTCTAAAACCATCCTACCTATCATCGCATCAGGACTGAAGTCAGCTTCGTGCTTCCTGCCAAACTCGATGAGCTCAATTTCCATATCATTTTCCAGGGCCCTGGATGAAGCTGTCACAAGCCACAAACAGGCCAGTAGAATAATAGGATGACAGAGTCAGAAACAACTGGAGAGGTAATCAGCCCTATTCAATCCTTGTTTTAAGGAAGAAGAACTTGACAATTGTTAAGTTTAAATGACTTGCTCAAAGTCTCAAAATGAGTAAACGAGAGAGGAAAACAAACCAAAAATATCATCACCCTTCCCTGATTAACATTTATGTAATGTTTTAAATTTACAGAATGCCTCTTCCATACATACCTTATTTTATACCTATTAAATTTATTTGAATTATTTATTATTTTTATCTCCATATACAGGGAAACTAATTTGAAGTTAGGAAAGATTAAATAACTCTTTCTGAGATCATTATCTCTAGGAAATACCAGAAGAGAGATCTGCATTCCAGTTGTTTTATTTATTTATTTGTATTTGTTTGTTTCCCTTGTCATCCATCCATTCAAGGAACAGTTGGCCTTCCTTAATCAAATTTTAATTAAGGGAAAAGTCAAGGAAAGTTATCCATAAATTAGGCCCTGACAATTTAAATAGAACTCTATAGTGATATTGATGGTTTTAAATTTACAATGCAGAGAATTGTTTTTGATTTCTACAGAATCATGACTTTAGAAGTAAGCATGTCCTAGTAAATAAATACTACCATATCCACTTCTGATTCAGCTCCAGTAAAAGAAAATTTAATATGCCTCTTTATATTAAGGAAACTGGTGAATTTTTATTTAAAAAATAATTATTAATTGAGGTAACATAAGGTATATTGATAAGAAAAGGGAAGAGTGTAAAAATCATCCATCCACAATGCTGCAATCTGGAGATAACATTTGGTATATACGCTTGCAGATTTTTAAAATTTTCTTACACATATGTATAATTCTTTAAACAAAAAAATGATTATACTATATAGACTCTTTAACTACTTTAAAAAAGAGACTATAAGCCTTTTCTATATGAACATATATACAGATTCATTGTTGATCACTGCTTAATATACATTTTATGGATACAAAAATATTTAATTCCTTTTTGCTACACATTTCAGTTATTTCAAGTTTGACATTGTTATAAGTCATGCTGTAGATGAACATCCTTGTTTATAGATATTTGCACATTTCTCTGATTATTTTCTCAGAATATATTTCCAGAATTGAATTGCCAAGTCACAGATTATGCATATTTTTACAAGTTTTTATACATTGTGGCAAATTGCCTTCCAGAGTGGGGAGGGGTAGCATTCTTTTTATCACAACATTCTGTCTTAATAATATTTGATTTGATTTGATCCACATTAGCAATATTTACCACCAAACGCTTTAGGGGTAAAAAAGAAAAACATACATGTAAGTTACATACTATTTATATCTTGTGATTTCTAGAAAATTGTAAAAAGAGTATTAGCCTCTGGATGTGCACTGTGAATATGCCGAGTATAAGCGATACTTGTATATGGTTTCTAGGAACAGATGGAGACTCTACTGGTTTGCCCTTACCAGAGGTGTGGCCATTGGCAGGCAGTACAGCACAGTAATAGTAAAGGGCATAGATTCTAGAGCTGGACTACCTGCATTCAAATGCTGACTCTGTTACCTTCTAGCTATATGGCTGCTGGCAATTACCGAATTTCTCTGTGCTTGTTTATTTACCCTTAAATGGGGATGACAGTAGCTCCTAATTTATAGTGTTGTAAGAAGAGTGATTGACTTATACAGGTAAAGCTCTTCAATAGTGCCTGACACATGAAAATACTAAATAAATATTAGCCATTATTATTATTGATGTTATTGTTATTAAGCTGTAGAAAACCTAATACATAGTAAATACTCAAAAGTGTTTGTTGAAAGAATAATAAAGGAATGGTGAATGTATGTAGAGAGTTAGTTCCTGACTAGAGACAAAGACTTGGGAGTCACCTACAGAGGAATGATAGGTGAAGTAGGTAAGTGACTGAAGGGTACTGCAAAGTAAGTTGAGGAATGAAGACCTTGACTCAGGAAATACTGCTTATACCTACTAGGAAGAAGAAAGTGAGTTAGTAAAAGAGATTGAGGTGGAGATGGTGGTGGTGGTGATGAAGTAGTTGGAAAACCGGAACAGCAAACAAAGGAAACCAATCCAGTTAGAACAATGGGCTTGGATTTTAATACTGGGAGATAAAGATGAAAAAGATAGACAAGAAGGAATTAGTATCCTTTTGTCCCTGCCCATGACTTTAGGATTTAGAGGTGACCTGAAATGCTAGCAACAACACTTAAAAACCAGCCAAGAATTAAGGCACAACTCTTTCCAGATAATATTTGTGTTTTTTCTAGGCTGCACTGTCTAATATGGTAGCTGCCGTTCATATGTAGCTATTTAAATTTAAATTTTACATGATTAAAATTAAATAAAAATGTAAATTTAGTTTCTTGTCTGCACTAGTCATATTTCAAGTGTTCAATGGCCATATATGAACTGGTGCCTGGTGGCTACTGTGTTGGTTGGATAGCACTGAATTACACATTTCCATCATTTCAGAGAGTTCTCTTGGACAGTGCTGTCTTCTATAATCTGAAGGAGTAAGAGGTGTGGGAATATCAGACAACCTGGCAACAAGGAAACTGAATTTTGGAGTATGGCTTTTACATTCTGAGCCTTATTTTATTCCTGAGACCAGTGTATCAGTCAGATTTCATCAGGAAGCAGAAACTACACATAGATGGGATTGGACAACTTGAAGAGAATTTAATAATAGAGTTTTCACTGGCTGGACCAAAAAAGAAGCCAAAGGATGAGAGAGGGCCTGTTAATGTAACTCACTAAAGGCAGATTTAGAAGGAGGGACCATGGATCTATAGGGTCAAGTGAAAGATCTCCAGCACAAGTTACCTGGCAACTAGTAATGACCTGTGTTCTCAGGCACTGAGATCTCTGACCAGTTGAAGGAGGCATGTAAATAGAATTCTTGTTCTTCTGTCTGGGTAGTCTGATATTTTCCTTCTGTCTTCTTGCAAAGAGGCTGTAGGAAGGCTTTTATTGATATTTTCCCCACATTAGGAACATACTGTTTAAGATGTACCCGGGTGGATTTCATTTTATACTTGGAGAGCCTGACTTTGACTTTTTTTTTTTTTTTTAAATAGAGAACTACCCATACATTAGGCATTACAATATACAATGTAAATCACAACCAGGCTTGGGCATAACCTCAGATGACTGAGACTCAGGGGTGAGGCAGAAGAAAGGGAAAAAGCCCTTTTGACTACACAAGTGAATTTGAGGTATGAAACCTTGTTTTTCTCAAGCATGAAGAAATGCAGAGTTAAGTAGGGCAACATCTGTTTCCCTTTTGATGTCTGGATACAGTTATCAGGCAGCTTTGCTTTTTGAAAGTTAGATTGGGAGAGAAATATACATTTGGTTTTGACTTTGGTCTCCTCATAAACAGACATTTTCTCACTACTGGTATTTTGGTAAGTGATTCAAGACAATCAGGAAGAAATTCTTATTCAACATAAGACCACCTCCCAACCCCCACCCAACTAAAAATCATGTAGCTCTTTACAATGTGTGTGGCAGATAACAATATTATTATTATTATAGAATATAGATGTGGAAACTGAGACTCAGATTAAGCAACTTGGGCTGGATCACACAGCTAATTGGCCCTGACACTCAAAGCCTTCCAATAAAAAGCTGGTGCTCTTTCGCTAAACATTTTCTGGCATATATAAAAAAGGGATATCACTTATTTTTTGTTTTAATTAAATTTTCATTGAAGAAATTTACACACATGAAACAATGAGATAGTATACCATAAATTAGAATACACTGAGAACTCATTCTACCTTCTAAACAAATTCATTTTCTTTCCCTCCAAACTTGTTTCTCATTCTGTATTTCCTGTCTTGGTTGCCACCATAATTTTGAATCACACAAGCTAGAAACTGAGATTTTCCGTGTTCCAACTCATATTTCTGGTCCATTCTCCAAGTCATGAAGACTGATAAAGGTCTATCTCCTCTTCTTGAACCCTATTTCTCTGGTCTGATTCAGATCTTCCTTATTTCTCAATTGTTTCAGTAGCATCTTCACTGGTCTCTTTAGCTCCTGCCTCATCCCAGTCTGATCCACTTTCCACCATGGTCCCTTGGGGACTTTCCTTAAAGCCATACCTGAGCATGCCATCCCCTTTACCATAGTGGTAATTCTCAAACTCCATGTATTACATGATGTTAGTCATAGCTGCAGATTATTTATACCCCAGGGCTGATTCAGCTGGTATATAGCAATGTGGCCACAGTGGTTGTTAAATACTGTAAAATGATCCATTTTTTATAATTTCCCTGTTCTAAGCAATAATAACAAACTACAGGTTGGAATATGCTGGTCAAGTAATGTTTTTATACGAGATTCATTAAATGCATAAGTAGTAACTAAAAAGAGTTATCTTTGTACCAACTAACATTGTATTGGGGTGAATATTTCACCGTTAAGGAAATCTAGGACTCTAGAATAAAAGCTTAGCTCCTTAATATGATACCAAGACCCACCAGAATTTGATCCCATCATCCACATCCTCTCTTACTGGGTCTTACAATTTTTTCTGTCTGTAATTCTAGATAATTATAAATTCTAACAACTAGTTTAGGTCCTTGTGTAGAGTATATATTAAATAAATATGCACTGAACAACTGAATAAAAATAACCTGCCTGTCTTATCCTACTGATGTTAAGCTCTTTTAAATCAAGGATTAATACGTTAGTCATTTCTCTCTCTCTCTCACAATCTCATTTTTTTTTCCTCCAGAACATTGTAGACATAATGTTTGTTGATGTAGATGAAAACACTACTGGAAATAAAAAAGTGAAGGAGTAATATGAGCCAGTGGTTGTAACAGAGGTGGTTTGACTTGAGACAGGTTTTGAACTAAGGGTAAACAGAGAGAAGAATATAGGGAATTTCAGGTGCAGGAATGAATAAAAAGTTGAAAACAAAAACAAAAAACAAAGCAAAAAAACCCCAACAAAAATAAAAGGTTGAGGTGCAGGAGATCATAACTGACTTAGCTAGAGTGGATAATGTGCATTTGAGAGGATGGGTTTCTGTTTAGGAAAGAATTTAACCTTGCTCAAGGAGAGGTCTGGCTTTTGCCGTTGGCTTCTGAGAGGTACTCTTGGAATGTCATGCCTGGAAGGAATGTCTTTATCTGTGTGGGGTCTTTGGGTCACACTGGATAGTCTAACAATGAGATTTAGAGTGCAGACTTTGGGTCACATGGTGTTGATCCACCTTTGGAATGGAAAGTGAGATCAGCTACATGGGTAATCAATCATGCCTACACATGGATGTAGGCACATAAAACCTGTGGACAAGTTCTGGGTGAGCTTCCCTGGTTGGCAATATTCCATGAGCACTGTCACTTTGACCCAGGAGAATAACACTACCCAAATTCCACAGGAAAAGGGCAATTTTGAGCTACATATTTGAAACACTCATGGATGCTACCCAATGGGCCTATTACCTTGGGTGATTTTTAATGTGTGTCCTTTACCTGTAACAAACTGTAACTGTGAATAGAACCACTTTCATTGTGTCCTGTGAGTCCCTCCAGTGAATAATTATACCTGAGGATGGTTTTGAGAACTTGCAGTGGTATCAAAAGTGAGGGAAGTCTTGTGTGCACTCTTCCTTCTAACTTTGCAGTGGGCTAACTTTCCCACTTTCCAACTCAGTTTAGATCTAAAATTATTTTTTAAAGCCACATACCTGTGAAACCCCGTTATCTGAAACAGATTTAAAAGGAGTTGTTGTAGTTACAGCAGGGCCATAGGCTTCATATCTGGTTAGGTGTCCTTTCTCTTACTTGCTGTTGTCATCCTCAGTCCCATCTGCAGAAGCTAGGGCTATGCAGAGCAGCCTTGGAAAACCCTCATCACTGGCTAGATGCTCTGATAGAGGCTGTTAGAGGAAGGATAGGGAAGAAACATTTTATGAACACCTACCGAATGTAGCATTGCAATCTATTTCATGACAATTTAGTTTAATCCTGCAATCACCCTCAAAGGTAGGTATTTGCCCCTTTAACATGCATCGAAAGTAGGCTTAGAACAATTAGGAGCTAGCCCAAGGCCACACAGTGAGAACAAGGCAGAGCTGGGATTAGAAAGTCAGCAGAAGTTCAACTTGATCCTTCAATAACAGGGAGATAACTTGGGGGCTTGAGCAGGGCAGGGATTTTTACAAAATAAGCATTGGAGGAATATGTGGTGTCTGTGGAGCAGAAGGAAGAATGGAGGTGCTGGGAGATGGTTGAAAGATGAATAGAGTCACGGATAGCTGTGCTTCAAGCAGGCTGCTAGAGCTACAGTATAGATAAAATTTAACTTCACAGAGTCCTGACCTTTTAGATCAGCACTGAAGAAAAGAACCTCCTGGTTCTTCATTGCTCTCTGCCCCACCTCTTTAAATAGTGAAGAAAAAGAAACATCCTCTGTGTTTAAATTTTTTAAAAAACTATTTCATTTTAAGTCACTCATGATTTCACCTGTCAAAGGACAAGCTTTCCCAGAACTAGGGGAAAAATGAATAAAACCTAGGAAAGATCACTAAAGAGCTCTAAAACATGAAAGTGTTTCAGTGGTATCTGTGAAAAAAATGAAAATCCTGGTGACCTCTGCCAAACTGGAGTCAAAAACAACTTACTTTGTGAAATGTAATTTCTTGACCTGAAGTATTCTACACAAAGAGTAGTAACTGGCAAACAATGTGGGGAATGGGGGAGCTGATGGGATAATAGCTAATGAGTGAGATTCACTAGCTCTGTTCTGTGCCCACCATGCATTCACTCATGTAATAATCACACTAACAGTATGTGTGAGGCAGGTGTATTTAGACTACTCAGCTGTTATAGCACAATTGCAATTAAATCAGTCTATAATCTGTCATTTCATGTATATTTTGTTTTCTAGAATGTAAGTTCCACAAGGGCACAGACATGATTTGTCTTATTCTTTTACTCTTTACTGTTGAATTCCCTGATGCTCTTGAGCCTGATCTCTAGTTGGTACTTGATAGATATTCTGAGAATGAACATTTAATACATATATCCCGCCCCAAATTCAAACTCAGTTCTTCTCATCCTCAGGTAAAGATGCAACAGGGACTTAGGATGATCATTTAGGCTACTACAAACTGGCCTCTTAGCTTGTTTCTCAGCTGACCTTGGTTGTGTGTTAGTGCCTGATCAATATGAACTTCAATATCTTATCTATGAAATGAAGCCCTGGATTTAATGACTTCTGAGGTCTCATAAATTTTTGTGAAGCTATAAATGTGTGACTTTCAGTAGTTGGTGTTTTAGATGAACTCATCTTTGATAGAAGTGAAGCCTATCATATGTGATATTGGCTATGCTGCAAACTTGCTTCTAATATTATGTTTTCTCCTTCTCGGCTAGGGTATCCCAACAGATCCAATAAAATTAGGCATCTGTTCCCAATAGTGGATTTTACTACAAATAAAAAGACCTGCCTCCATGTTCTGGTTCTGGCATCACTTGATGGTATTGGGCATCTTTGGCTTTCAAGTTCTCTGTCAATGATAATAATAATGCATAATAATAATAATAATAGTAATAATAAAATCTAACATTCATGGATTGCTAATGCTATAGGCTGAATGCTTGTGTATCCCTCATATTCATATGTTGAAACCTCATGTCCTATGTGGTGATATTTGGAGGTGGGGCCTTTAGGAGGTGTTTAAGTCATAGGGGCAGAGCCCTCAAGATTGGGATTAATGCCCTTATTAAAGAGGCCCCAGAGAATTCCCTTGTACCTTCCACCATGTGGAAGACTCAGTGAAAAGATAGTCATCTATGACCCAGGAAGCAGGCTCTCACCAGACACTGAATATACCAATGTTTTGATCTTGGACTTCCCAGCTTCTTTAACTGTGAGAAATAAATTTATGTTGTTTATAAACCACTTAGTCTTTGGTACTTTTTATTGCAGCCTGGGAAGATTAAGACAGCCAGGTACTCTACAATCACTTTTTATTTTTAATCTAACTGATTTGTAAGATAATGTTATCAAGCAGATATTTTTTATTGCCATAAATAACTATGGAGTCAGAGATTTAGAAGTAACTTGCCCAGGGTCTCACATCTTGAATGTTGGGTGGAAAAGGAACTGAAGCAGGTATCTCTGATCTATAGATTTAAAGACTTTAGCCATTACATTTACAGCTTTTGGGGGAACAATTCAGAATGGATTTTGTTTTTTGTAGTATATAAGTCTTTGTGAAAATCTGATGGAAGTTATAGTGTGATTTCCCTAAAAAAATAATTATGATTAAATCGCTCAATATTTTGGAGGCAGTGTCAAAGATTTCATTAACTTCCTAAAATGTAGCAATGGGAAATTCTGGGGAAAAAATGAAAAAAGAACCCTTCCCCCCAAATCTGAATGAGATTTATTCTAACAGCACCTTCTAGAATAGACTTTCAGAAGCCCATGAGGAAAATCTAAGAAAAGTCACAAAGAGTGCAATTAGCTCCTTTCACCATAAGTCTGTATACTATTGAGGGCTAAAACAATCTCCTTGCCTCCCTGTACGCTGAGAACTCAGCCTGGTTGCTGATTACTACCATTGTCACGAGTTTCCATGTTTGCTCCAAGTTCTCAGATTTCTGTTTTTCAAGTTTAATTTGCCCGGGACATTGCAGGAAGAGAAACCGTGGGGGCATGATTAAAAGCATATGGCGTATGAGGTGGGGAGGGGGAGCAGTGAGCACAGCAGAAGGGAGGAGGATTGCTAAATTGAGTGTTTCTAATAAAGGAGAGTGGGAGAGTATTTGCTGCTTTTGCTTGGGATAAACTGTACTGTGTAATACTCCTCTCTCTTGCCCTCTAGGCCTAGAGTGTAAGATAGAGAAGGTTAGGGTACTGTGATTTTTAGGGTGTCCAGTTGTTGCATCTATCTATCTATCTATCTATCTATCTATCTATCTATCTAATCTATCTACCTATCTATCTGTCATCTATCTATCTATCATCTATCCATCTCTCTCTCTTTCTCCTCCTCTCTCTATCTCTTCCTGGAGTGTTTTTTATATATTATCTAATGATACAATGACAGGTGTGTGTGTTGTGTGTGTGTGTGTGTGTGTGTGTGTGTGTATTCTCCTGTTAAGCAAATGGAACAGTGGTGGGTCCCAAACCTGACCTGGCATAATACCCCTTGGGAGTGTTTTGAAGATGTACATTCATAGGTTCACCCAAGACTCACTAAATTAGACTCTCAGGGGAGCCAACATTTGCCTTTAAGAATACATCCCCCTTATGTGGCAATTATCTCTGTCATAATTCTTTTACAGTAAAACAAAGTCTAAATGGACTCACAGGATATTACTACTGTAAAGAAATTAACACCCATTGAAGTGGACACTTGCAGATTTTTGGCTGCTCAGAGTCCATTCTACCTTCTGATTATAACAGCCATGTTTCACTTTAGGAAATAATCTCTCCCAATCACTGAAGATTTAATTGGATTTATAATGTACTAGTCTTGGGGCACCTGGTGGCTTAGTTGGTTAAGCACCTGTCTTCAGCTCAGGTCATGATCCCAGGGTCCTGGGATTGAGCCCTACATTGGGCTCTCCACTCAGAGGTGAGTCTGCTTCTCCCTCTTCCTCTGTGATCTCTTTCACTTTTGCTCTCTCTCAAATAAATAAATAAAATCTTAAAAAAAAATACAATGTACTAGTCTTGCTCTCACCTAGCCAATAGGAAGTCAAAGAGATAAACTAGGTCAGTGATTCTCTCTCTTGAGTGTATGAAGATATAGAAAGACAGATTAAAAAAAAAAGAAGAAGAGGAAGAAGAAAGAAGTGTTGATGCTCATTTGCTCTGGCATGGACATCCTAGTTAGGCTGTGCAGGAATTTCTGCTTCCAAGGTTCCCAGGACCTCTCTAGTCTCTGCCCCTTCCTGGCCTGGTTCTCCAGGCCTCCTCTCAATTATGTGAGACATTTGAATCCTTCCAATAAATTGCTTTTAGACCTAAGTTAGCCAGAGGCTACTTAGTCACTTATCCCAACGTCCACCTTTCTAATCCAACACATTTATTTTATATAAGAAGTAACAGAGATCCATAGACCCTAAGTTACTTTCCTAAGGATGCCTGGTTAATAAATGGTGGCATTGGGACTGGAATCTGGATCTCTTGGTTTTAGGGATGAGCAGTGAATATTGGTTTGCCTTTATCAAATGGTTCCTTAATTTTGTTTAACCTTGGTGTGGTCTTCTAGATTCTTTTGGAAGTCATGTCAATAGGAATAATGTAACATTTATAAACAATTCTCTTCAGTTCTCAAAATATTTCATTGGTCATTGGGTCTTGCTCTTGCTGCCCTGCCTCTGGCAAGTGCCTAATTTAGATGTTTCTAAAGATGAATGCTTTTCTCCTCTGGTGCTCCTGGACCAATATGCCAGATCTATGGGGAGAAGACACTTTTTTCCCAGATTCAGTGGTTGTCCTGAGGCCCCAAGTTATGGTATTGATTGAGGATGGTTGGGTTGAAGAAGTGGGTCAGCGATACTATTTTAATCTTGACTTTTCCCCCAAAAGACACTGTTGTATACATTATGTAGAAATATTCATGGTAGTTAAACCTCATCCTCAGAGATGGAGTCTGAGCTGGTTACAGTCTATTGGTTGAGGAAGAATTAAAAGACATAGGTAATAGAGGTTTTAGGAGATGCCTGAAAATAATTGTTTCCTCCTGATTGTGATGAATTCCTCCTTCTATTTTCATATCATTGAAAACACTGGGTTAATAATGGTTCTATTTTAACCCATTTTTACCATTTCACACAGTTATTTTCATTTATATAGTACTTTATATTACATACTATTAAATTATTCCACTATCCCTACCCAGAAAGTAGGCTTCTATGAGTGAAGGGTTACCTCAAGAGGGGTTAATAATATGTCCAAGGTAATATATGCCCCATAAGTAGCAATATAGGACCAGCAACCTAGAAACCCTGAAGCCCTGAACCGGGGGCTTTGTGGCCTGGCTGCCCCTTCTCTTTCTTTTAATTGCTGTCATCATGGTGGCAGGTTCTTTGGGGGAAGAAACAAAGAGATAAGCATTGACTATACTAGAGAGGGCTTCAAGTCGGATGTGAGAGTTTTCTGACTATAAATAAGACCTTACTCCATTGTGCCTCCACCACACACTAGAGACTAATTTGTCAATCAATTTATTCATCAAAACATTTACTATTCTTTTGCTATGTGCCTCCAGTTTCAAGGGGGAATGAATCATAGGACTTACCATGTTGGTTCACAAACTGGCCCCCGTTCACAGAGGGCAAGGAGCAATGAAGAATAAGGCAGACATTCCAGATTGGTAGGTGACAGTCTCAAAAAGCAAAGGAATTTACAAACAGGGCTTAACTTGAGCAGCCTCAAGATGGGTCCATCTCCACACTCGCCCTCCAGAATCTTAAATTTATATAGAGGACTTAAATGGGTTCAGTTATATATTCAGTCTAGTTGATCTCAATAATACCTTTCTCATATGAGGCTACAGACATCCTCAAAACAGCTGCTAGTATGGGAATAGCAGGCGGGATGTACATTCCAAAGACATGGCGGGGGTGGGGTGGTCAGGAGCCTCCAATTGCTGGGGTCCAGCTCACAGATCCACCTTCAGTAATGTCCTCTTGATGACCTCCTCTAACACACCCTCAAAGAGACTGCTGTCTAGTAGATTAGTTCTAAGGCTGAGATAGAGGAAAAAGAACTAACATTTTGAGGATAGCTAGCATATGCCAGTTATGTATATAATTTCAGATAATGCCTCTTACAGTTAGTTGTATAAGAGTCATTTTTCTCCCATAGATTCATAGCATTCCATAGTAATGGATGTATTGATCACAGTACCTGGCACTTAGTAAATTCTCAGTAATGACATCTATTAAATAATTACTTAAACACGTGTGTGATCACTTTATACCATCATTTTTTTTAAATCATCATTTCATTGTACCATGGCTTACAAGATGATTTCTGAACTTCTAAGTGTGACTTATAATAAAGGCCTTCACTATCAACCTAAACAACACCCCCACCCTTGTTATTTTATATTCTACTTTGTACAACTTAATGCATTTTTAAAAATTTTTTATTGTTATTTTAATCATCATACACTACACCATTAGTTTTTGATGTAGTGTTCCATGATTCATTTTTGTGTATAACACCCAGTGCTCCATGCAGAACGTGCCTTCTTTAATACCAATCACCAGGCTAACCCCACCCTCCTCCCCTCTAGAACCCTCAGTTTGTTTTTCAGAGTCCATCATCTCTCATGGTTCGTCTCCCCCTCCTGTTTCCCTATTTGCTGGAATGAGTAAACTCCTATTTATCATCCATTATCTGGTTCCAAACTTATCTCCTTTGGGAGGATTTCTATATCCTTTCCTCCACTGAGAACTCCACTCTAGAACTTTTGCAGCACTATAATTATGTATTTTTGTAACTCTCTTTCCCACTAGTCAGTGAATACTTCAAGATCAGAGACTCTTTGTTAACCTTTCCTTTCAATTTGGGTCCCAGATTTAGAACCTAGAATGAGGCAAGGCTTTAGCATATGTTTGCAAATTGAGTAGGTATCCACCTATTATGAACTGGAAAATTTTGGAGTCATACTTAAAAAAATATATATGTAGGTACAAACTGTTTTATGTTAGAAGGAACATTTTGAGAGAAGTAAAAACTGGCTTCTTTTTTCTTTTTTGCCAGAAAGGAGCTTTGAAATAATCCAAAATTATCTTTCAAAGGTGGATGGAGTATATTAGCTCCCAAGCTGAAGTGACATTTGTTAAATATTTGCCAGATTTATCCCAAAATGTTCACAATGGGTCTCCTCAATGCAATATTCATGAGTACATGTTGAACAACTGGATGATTCAACAGCATTTTAACATCAATAATAAGCAAGCACATACTATTGCCAGGGACTGTTTTAGACATGTTAGGGTAAAATCAAGATGGATAAAATAGAGTCCCTACCCTCAAGAAACTCATGATCCCATTGGGGAGACAGAGACACATATATATTGAGATGCTTTTGACTGCAACCAAAGGAAACCAATTTGATCTGGTATAAGTTAAACAGAGGAAATTTATGAAAAGAAGAAATGCTTGTCTCACTAAGGCCACAGGCAAGAATACAAGTGGAACTAGGGAAGAGACTGGACACAGGACCTAGAAAACCATCAAGACTCTCTCCTCCTTGGATTCTGCTCCTCCCTAATTGTCTGCTTCTTCTGCTCTTCCTGGACATAGTCACCTGTGCTCCTCTGATAATCTGTGATGGAAAAGCACCACTTTTGTGTTTGTAACACAGTCAAACCTCTTACAGGGCTTCTCAATCTCTCTGTCTTTTCATCCTCTAGTCCTCTACTTCCCTATCTTTTAAATGCTTTTTCATTTGTCTCCCCTCTCTGTCTTGCTCCTAATTTTAAATTCTTAGGAAAGGCTCTGCTTGGTCCAACTTGTGGGGTGGCTACTTTTGAGCCAATCAGTTGTGGACAGGTGGGTTAAATTTAAGAGGTGGGTTTGGGGAATCTCACTCTGTGACCTGTTACTTTCTAAGATGTTGATTTTCATAGTAAGAAGTTGGGCAGACAATCCAATAGGTGCATTCCATACAACAAAGTATAATGTATTGTGAAGTAATATGATGTAAGGGGGGGGATGAGAGCTTAATTCATATTAATTCTGATTTTAAGGTGCATGAGATGAAGGTGTTAGCCATAAAATAAAAAACTTGTGGGGGGTTGGCATTTGGTTTAGGTCTTTAAGAAGGATGTGGCACAGCAATCCCTGAGTCTAAAATACTTTAAAGCTATAACAGAGTAAGTAAAAATTAATAGCATGCAGGCAAATCACCTAAGTACTTGCAATTCTGAAAGAACTCTCTGGAGGAAATGTATCCTATAAATCTCATAAAAATAAATGAAAAATAATGTTAGTTATCAAAAACTAAGTGGGAGAGTATATTGTGTATCCAGGAAAGAGTATCCTTTTTTCTTCCTCCTAGCTCTGTTACAGAAAGTGTTAAGACATATTACCACCCAGGCTCTTGATTTGAAAACGATCCATGAGCCATGAAATATTAGTGGGAATGAGTATATTGGTGCTATGACCATTCTGGGATATTAAAATGCCATTGACATCCATAACTACCAATGTATAAAAATAACAAATGCTAATGAAATGACCCAAATGCTGAGAGCATGCATTTTGGCCCTTGTCAACGTTTCCTTCATGAAATATAGGCCACTCTGCTTCTCTTGCTTACATCAGACTGTCCGGGAGAATATGCACTTCATTACTCCTCTGCATCAAAACTTCTATGCCCAAAAAGTATTAGGGGGAAACAGTGCCTTATCTTTTTCCCTTTTTTGCAGATGAAAGAGGTTATTGAATAATGGAGTTAATATTTCGGACTAAGGAATTGATTCCCTGGGCCCAGATAGTTTGGTTATATGTTTGGATTTATCAGCAAATATTACTTGTTATGGACTACATGTTTGTGTCTCTCCAAAATTCATATGTTGAAGCTCTAATCCCCAGTGAGATAGTATTAGGATGTGGGGCTTTGGGAAGGTAATTAGGTTTAGATAAGGTCACAAGTGTAGAGTTCCCATAATAGTATTAGTGTCCTTATAAGAAGAGAAAGAAGCAAGATTTGCTCTCCTGGATATGTGAGGGTATAACCAGAGGTGGCTATCTACAAGCCAGATAGGAGATTCTCACCGGAAGTCTTCTCTGCCAGTGACTTGATACTGGATTTCCCGGCCTTCATAAATATGAGAAATAAATGTTTGTTGTTTAAGTCACCAGTCTATGGTATTTTTGTTATAGCAGTTCAAACTAAGACACTGTTCTTCCCTGATAAAGCCTCAATGATATACTCTTTATAATAAGAAATAAGTTTGGCATTTATCTAATAAAAGCATGTCACTATAGTTGACAGCCATGCACTGAGGGTTATAAATTATATATATAAATTTTAAATTTTGGAAAACAATCAGAGGTGAAAAAAATGACATTCTTTGCGTGGTTTATCAAGTATCTGTTGAATACCTACTATACAGAGCATTGCTTCAGATACTAAGAATTGCCAGGAATAGATGTTAAGGAGTTATGAGCTAATGTTCTTCTCATAGAAGAGGAGTCGGGGCGCCTGGGTGGCTCAGTTGGTTGGGTGGCTGCCTTCGGCTCAGGTCATGATCCTGGAGTCCCAGGATCGAGTCCCGCGTCGGGCTCCCTGCTCGGCGGGGAGCCTGCTTCTCCCTCTGACCCTCCCCCTTCTCATGTGCTCTCTCTCATTCTCTCTCTCTCAAATAAATAAATAAAATCTTAAAAAAAAAAAAAGAAGAGGAGCCACGTGGAAAAAATGATATGAGAACAGTTATGGGGAAATATATCAGTGTCTGCTAAATATCATCTAAGTACAAACTGAGTAGAAAATGCCAAGAGAAACAATGTTAAAGCAATCAAGACTTCAACAGATTCAGGGCGCCTGGGTGGCTCAGTTGGTTGGGCGACTGCCTTCCGCTCAGGTCATGATCCTGGAGTCCCGGGATCGAGTCCCGCATCGGGCTCCCTGCTCGGCGGGGAGTCTGCTTCTCCCTCTCCCACTCCCCGTTTGTGTTCCCTCTCTCGCTGTGTCTTTCTCTGTCAAATAAATAAATAAAATCTTAAAAAAAAAAAAAAGACTTCAACAGATTCAAAAGCAAAAATAGTGAACAGATAATTCACAGAAGTGGAAATATTGCTGATTTACAAAGATGGGCAGTGTTTATTTTCATTAGTAATTGAAGAAATGCAAATCAAACCAACAACACTGAGTACCCCAATCAAGTTGGAGACTTCTCTTTTGCTTTGTAAAGAAAATACTTCATGCAGGCAGGTTTGCACAACCCATTGGGGAGTTACTTGGCAAGACGTGACAAGCATCTTCAAGTATTCACACCTTTGACTCTGGTAATTCCAATTCTGGGAACCTTTATCCTAAAGAAATAGCTAATTCTAAAAAACAAAAAAGCTTTTTGAGGTGAACAGCAATGCCTTATTAATGGTGAAAAGTTGAAAACAACATAAATTCCTGAATTTGGGGAATAATTAAGTATATTATGATAAATCTACTTAAGAGCATTTATTGAGTGCTTACACTGTGACAGATTCTGCCCTTAGTTTTCATAAAAATCTTATTATTATTCCAATTTTACAGATAGGAAATTGAGCTATACAGAGGATAAATAAATTGCTCAGCGTCACCCAAGTAACTTGTGACAAGGCAGGGATTCAAATTTATTTTACAGATATTTAATGTTTATACAGCATATATAATACATGAAAGATACTTATGAAAATATTAAATTAAAACAGCCCAATGCAATGTGAGACCATCATATGATTCAAAGCTATGCTCAAAACCAAACATACACATATATACTTATATATGCATATGTATACGTAGATAGGTAGATAGATAGCTATAGATATATATTCTAAATTTTCTGGTTTTGAAGGTCTTCCTTTTGATTCTACATCATTCTCCTATTTCCCACTGCTTCTTTAAATGACTCTTTTTCTACCATCTAGATTGTTTTTCTGCCCCTCTTCCTGCCTACATACATCATGTAATTGATAAATGACTTCTCATCTTTCCTTAGGCTATCCCCTGCTCTCACCCTTCTGTAGATACTTTTCAAAGCCCAATGTCAGTTCTACCTCCTCCAAGATCTAAGATCACTCCAGCTCATGCTGACTACTCAGTTCTCCGACATCCCTTGCACTGATAGATGACCTGTCACAATTTTTCCACTCTGTCCCACACTGTCTCATTTACCCATTGTTTCAGGGGTATTTGTGTGTTCTCTCAACTGGCTTGCCTGCTCCTTGAGGATGGAAGTGACTTCATACGTCTCTTTATCTCTCTAGCAGCTCTTATCAGAGAATTGAGCACAAAGAAGGCAAGGCCCCAACACGTTGATTCATTGAAACAAGTTTTAAGTTCCAAAACCCTTTCTTAAATGCTTATTGTTGTTATATTTGTTGCTTTTGCTTTAAAATAGAGAAAATTTTAACAGGGCCTTATTTCAAATACTAAGAAGAGGAAGTCTGATAGAGAAGTCAGACTTCAACACTTAAAAGAATAATAGAATATTCAAATTGGAAAAGACCTTTAGGATCATGCAGTTCAACTCCTCATTTTGTCAATAAGGAAAATGAGACCCAGCACTTGGCCCAAGTTCTACAGAAGTAGAATTAGAACTAGAATCCAGGGCTCACACTTCCCAGATGGGAGCTGAGATAGACCAAATGACACTGTACTGTTCCCAACCACATTAGGTAACTCCTCTGTTCCCCTTGGCTCCATTCCACACTTCCCTGGTTTTCCATTTTTGTTTTTTTTCTAGCCCAAAACATGAACCTCAAAGCCAAATCATTCTCAAAATACAAAGGTCCTGAAATACGCCCCCTTCCCTGCTAAGGAAGAGAAGAGAGAGTTTACTGAGCATCTTTCTCTTTCCTGGTCCTTTTGGCCCTCCTGATTTTCTGCAAACTCTGGCGCAGACTGCCCTGCATGTCTGTGGAGAGACCACCTCTGCCAGATTTTGCATTCAGAAGTTTTAGATTTTATTAGAAAGAGCTGTAACATTTTGACCACAGTATATCAAGCCCTCTGACATGCAACCACATGGCCAACTGAGAGTCTTTGAACCCATAATTTGACACTTGTTTTTATTTTTTAAAATTCATTAATCTTCATTAGGTATCCCACTCTCCATCCAGGTCAACAATGGCATTTCCTGATCCCACCATCTTTTTTGGGAAAAATTTTTTTCTCTGATGACTTGGGTGAATGAGTACACACTCACAAGATCATGGTTCCTAAATGATGTTTATTATGTAACATATGGTGGAAAATTAAAAAGACATGCAGCACACTGAGGTGTGCTAGCTAGCAGTCCCTCACTGATAGCGACTCCTGGTGGTCCACCATGGCCAGAGCTGTGGCCCCGGTAGCTCACATTACCTGCAGCTCAGGACAGTATGCTCTGAGAAATGATTGAATGTGACTTTTCATGCTTCCCTGAAGCCTGCTAATGGAACCTCGCATGATGATGCAGAAGGCAGCTTGCATTGCAACACACTGTAATCTGGCTGGAATTAAATGAGCTTAAATAACAAATGCTCAGATCGTGGTTACTAATTAAGAGTGATGCCAGAATGCCTATAAGTTTTACATATGTTCCTCATTTGGCTGAAATTTTGACAATGAGTAATGCAACACAGACTTGGTCACCTGACCTCCAGGCAGCCGTGCTAGTTGGCTGGGAGCTAAGATCCCAGTGAAAACCCTGGGACTGTGAGTCAGACTGTGCCCTAAAGACCACTGCATTAACCAGGGTAACCAGTCTGGGCATATTGTATGTGTTGAGGGGGCGTCAGGGGGAGGGTGGCTAGAGGGTGCTTTGCCTTGCAATGAGGTAAGAACAGATGCCAAGACCAGATACTAAGAGGGGCATAAATAATTAATAAAGGCCTTCATCCCCCAGCAGCTAAATATATTTAAGTGTGTCTTACATATATTTTGTTCTCAGGAAATAAGGGGAGACTGAAACCAAAGAGAAATATCATGTACTTTGTGGCCACCCCTCTCCAGTGACCTTCTTAGAAGATGTTCCTTGCAACAAGATCATAAACTATACAGCTTCAAGTGCAGGACCTGCCCCTCAGCACAGCCAAAGTTCATTACTGGTGAGATGCAGTCCCTTCACTAAATTCTCAACTTCTCCTTGGGCTCTGCTCATCATTGTTTTTGTCTGTTTTTCCTTGTTCTAAACCTTAGCCCTGCTCCCTGTTACATGCTGATTCCAGATAGTTAACAGATTTCTTTCACTTGGTCTTGAACATTGTTCTAGGATCCACCTCAGCACACGGTCAACACTGGGATGTGATCTAGTCTCATGAGACTCACCCAGTCTTTGCTAGTTTTGGCTTCACCACAGTACCACCCCCAACTTTCCTCCAATTGTATCCCTGATATTATGACAAACTTTCAATTGCAATTAATCATTTTTTTTTTTACTTTAAAGAAAAAAAAATAGTTCTTGTAGCTATGTCTCTATCTTACTCTCAGCCTGCTGCTCACATCTGTATAACCTGCCTGGTCACATAGGACCCTTCCCCTGGGAGGACTGTTCAGAGATTCTATCATCACAGTTTGGTGGCAAAGAGCATAAGCTTTACATCAGACAAACCTATGTTCTAATTTTGGGCTTTTCCAACTGTGACAGATGACTTTTTCTGAGTCTCAGTTTCTCCTCTATAAAGTGTAGATAATAATACCTGCTAACACAAAGTTATTGTGAAGATTAAAGGAAATAATGTACCCACCACATTTAGCACAGGGCTGGTACAAACAGGCAGTCAAAAATAGTAACTAATAATATTATTAACATTTCTCTCCTTGTCTGGTTACTTTCTTTGTGACCTGAATTTTTGGTCTGAGTCAACAGTATTGGGTGGTAGGGAGTAGAGATGAATGCTCCAATTTAGTAGATTGTTGAATGCTCTAAAACTTCTTCAGGGCTGCACAAGAACTGGGCCATTGTTATAGCCATCCAAAATTCAGAACTTTGATAAAAAAATTTTAATACATCACTAATCAGACAGACTTCCTTTCTCACCTTGGGCCAGCTTGCACAGAATCTCTCCCACATTATCGGAATAAGGAGATTGTGACAAATCTGACAAAAAGTAAACACTACTTTTGGGTTGGGGACTTGGGAATTCTAAGACCAAACAGCAACTCGAGTTACTGTAGAGTATGTAAGACAGATGTGAAGGTCCAACAATATAATTTCCCTCTGTGCTAAAGCTGGTGAACCGTACAAGACAGCTTTAACTAAAGAGAAAATCTACCAAGGTCTCCTGCCGGGAGTTGCGTTATATGAATGGAGTGAGCTTTAATTTTAGTCTGCAGATATGAGCTCTGTAACGCAGCAGTACCATCGCCAGCAGCCCTGGCTTTGTCAGAACGTCTCTACCTTTTTGTAACCCTAGCAGCTTGGCACCAGGGTCTTGCGTTTCAGTGTATTAAATATTTACCAACAACCTACTGGCCATATGTCACGGAGTGTGTGTGGTGACAGACTCACTACTCGGCACCTTTTCAAGTGGATTCTGCAGGATCTGCAGGGTTCTGTAGGCTCATAGATCCTTTTTAATAACAGAGTCTTTTGTTCTTTTTTGTCCTCCTGTTTGCTAAGCTGGTATCAATATCATATGCAGGTTCTGAGGGAGTGAACTTGTTCAGTCATTCCTCCTATATTCTTTCTTCTTGGGGTGCCATGAAGGGTATCAGTATTCCCTATTCATTGCTTATTTATCTGACCATACTTGTTTTGGCTAGTGTGCAGGTGCAGAGGCATTTTCCTTCAGAAAATGAAATTATTCTGAGATTTGAATTCTTACTTTGCTTATTTGCCAATGAGTTCTGATTCATTTTATGCTGTTTAAAGGAAAACTTACCTGGAATCATGAACTTTGGATTTAAACTTGTTGGGTCTTCAAATTGAAAGCCATTCCATGGAGAAAATATAGCAGTTTATGACATTAAGCACCACTTGAGAAGTGTTTTGAAATGAAGTGTATATCTGGTTGGAATTGACTAATCCTATGAGGAATCAGATATTCTCCATCTTAATACCCAAGATCCACTCAACAGACATTTCTTGAGTGTCTACTATGTTTTTCTCTCTTTGCTAGGCATACAGCTAAAAAGATCAATGACAGTTTCTGCTCGAGGGTCATGGGACTGGTTCATTGAGTTTTTTGAAAGCGGTAGTTTGTCCCCATGCCTTTTACTTATACGAAATGACAACTTTTATTTCTAGAGAAACTTACTTAAAGCAAACATACTGTTAAGAGTTCATAAAATCATAGTTTTATCAGCTATTTAAGGCCAACGTTACTTTTCACTCTCCCACTGTCTTTACAATCTATAATCTTTGTAGATTTACAATAATGGATCTACATGTGGGTTTTTCAACTATTGTTGGTATAGGAGATATTACTGACTTTTGATTCTGCAAGAAACCTGGATATTGTGTCATTTTCCATTGGGTGAGGGAAAAATGAAGATCTTGATCTGAATGTAAGGCTATTAAAGGCCTTGATGTTCAGTATTCCTCAGTTGATGCTATTTTATGTGTATTGTATGAAATGAACATGTGTCATTGTTTTAGAGTTTCAATTCATTCTGAATTTGAGCACCAAAGCAAGGAGAGCTCTTGAGAGTTAAGTTTGAATCAGATGTCAGCCATGACCCAATATCTACTTTCCTCATAGTCCAGTACCATACATATACTCAATATTGCTAAGTAATCATGTTTCAAGAATATCAAAATCCTGATTATACAAGTGATAATACATGATAATAAATAAAGTGAGAAAAATGACTTATTGGCTATAACCAATCACAATTATTTAATATTTTAATGTATCAATAGGTAGTGCGCATAATAGGAGGCAGTGGTTTTGTCTACCAGCCTAGAACAGGCAAAGGTAGAAAACAACATGTGTTTCAATACAATAAAACAGCATGGACTGGTTGTATTATGTGTGGCACTTTATGTTATCAGTTTCAGTTTACTGTGTGATCTATATGCATAATCTTTAAGTGCTTAAGAAATGAGGTATTCTGGTTAGTGCATAAGCAATGTCAGTGGAGAGAGCTCAGACTTGAGAATTAAGTGCTAAAGTTGCTATTCCTGGTTTTACTACTTAATTTTAAAGACTTTCACATATTCAATCTCATTATCTTGTTATGACCAAGATGAAGAAATTGTCCAGATACTGTGATTTCAAAACAACTGGTTGATCACAAGTAATAACACTAGAAGCTGATATTTATGTTATGTTTACTAAGTGCCAAGCACTTTTTTAAGTGTTCTCCATATATGTATTTACTCACAGCACCCCTAGGTAGGCGCTGTTATTTCTCCATTTTATAGTTAGGAAACCAAGCCACGGATGTAATAACTCAATTGCATACAGCTTCAGGCTTGTGTAGGGAGAAGTCAGTGATTCCAGTTCCTTACTTTGTGAACTTGACTATCTTAGGCATATATCACTGATTAATTTGGTTAATTCAACAATATTTACACAGAGCTTAATCTGGGTGGGGCATAGTGCTCTCTATTGGGTGACAGCAGGCACAGGACCTCTGACATAGGAGATTGTAGTCCAGTGAAGAGAAAGATGAGCAAGCAAATAATCACACTTTAGGGATATCATGGGGTACTAAGGAGCCATACCACAGGAGGATATAATCTTGGTACAAGCTATGCAAAATGTGGCATGTGTGTGTGCACCCATGTGTACATGGGAAATGAGAACGTGGTAAAGGTTGGGAGGAAGAAAAGTAGAGAGCAGGACCATTCCAGGCTGAACACACAATATTGTAATACTATCTCAGAGGCAATGAAAATTATTCATTTTGGTTAGAGAAGATTGGGTGGTGGAGGATAAAGTGAGTGATTGAGAGAGAAAATGAAACTGGAGAAAGCCTGCAAAAGCCAATCACAAAGGTCTTTATTTTAAACCATGTTAAGTAGTTTGTATTTTATCTTAAAGTTTTATCTTAAAGACAACCCTCTATCCCCTTGTACCATGTCCATGCTATTCATTATTAATCAGCTGTGACAATGAGCTTCAGAACCCTTCTCAACACAGCTCTCTAGGTAGCCTGCAAAAATGAATAGGAGTTGGCAATGAAATTGAATTTATGAAGGTTATTTTTCTCAATTCAATTCTAGAAACATTATTTCATTTCATCCTTGTTTACAGATGGGGAAACTAAAGTTCACTGAATGAAAAAAGTTACATTTCTTCCATTTAGACCTGAGCTAAGAAAAGTGTGCCCCTGCTTATTCTCCCAAGATGACAGCTCTATGTTCTTGACTCTTTCAGTGCTAAGCAGGGGTCAAGCTCCACAGCTCCAACCATCTGCGAAATACCAAGTCAGACTCCATTCTGGTGTCTGTCCATTGCAGATTTGAACACAATTGTGTGTGTGTGTGTGTGTGTGTGCATGTCAGCTAATGGTTGGGCTATTTTCCTTTTCCGTTTCTAGACATGAAAGTGTTTATTCCACTTTCTCCTGTATCAGATAAGAGATCTTGTTGTCTTCCATTGAGCTGGGATCATTGAGGAGCTAAGTTTGTTTGTTCATAACCCTGGGTGTGGAAGGTTGAGGTGGTAAGAAAGTCTGTTCATAACTATGGGTATGGAAATAACACATCTATTTTACAGCTTCTCCTGCTTTTCCTTTACACACAACAGCTAATTACACTCCTCCTCTTGGGCAATAGGACTTGAATGCTTCTAAAGAGCTTCAGAACGTGAAGTTTATCTTCAGGAGTGGGGGTAAGAGAATTTCCATGCCTCAGTGTCATGTACTCTTCCATAAATGAAAAGAGAACTCTCTGGAACTTTTCTTGGTAAAATTTGAAAATAAAATCAAGTGAAAGTTACACTGATGAAGAAATTGAGGCTCAGATGTTGAACAAATTCCCCAGTCACAGAGCTAGGAAATGCTCTGGTTTCAGTCAGGGTTTGCATGTTTGTCCAAGTGATTCCAAGCCCTGTATTCCAGCCCTGGTACCAGGTGGCCGCTAGAATACAACTCTTATCTCTGAGAAGTAAGATGCCATTTTCAGTCTTGATTATTATGGCATTATGGCATTTTGGGAGGCAGCATGGACTTGAGCCAGCCTCTGTGGCTGGGCTGGCTTGGATTTGAATCCGAGCCTGGCTATTTATAGGCAGTAGTGTGACCTCAGGCAAGTCACTTAACCTCTCAAACCCAATTTCCTTACCTGTATAATGCTAATCATGCTTCTCTGGCTGGCTTATTAGGACAATTGCATTAGATCAATGTTTTTCCAATGTGAGGGTTCACAGAACCACCTGGAAGACTTGTTAAAACATAGACTGCTGACTTCATCCCAGAGTTTTTGATTTTGCAGGTCAGGAATAGGGGCTGATAATTTATACTTCTTACAAGTTCCCAGGAAGCGCTGATGCTGCTGGTCCAGGGATGGCACTTTAAGAACCCTTGTATTAGATCATATATATAATCATATGTTTTATATATATATATTTTTGGTGAGTAGTTTGCTCAGTGTAAGTCATTCCTTTCCCCTCCCTAACAAAAAACAAAAGTTTTGAGTGAATGGGAAGACAAACTAGTAAATTTTGAGTAAGGAAGAAAAGAAAGAAGGGAGGGCGCCTGGGTGGCTCAGTTGGTTAAGCGACTGCCTTCAGCTCAGGTCATGATCCTGGAGTCCCTGGATCGAGTCCCGCATCGGGCTCCCTGCTCCGCAGGGAGTCTGCTTCTCCCTCTGACCCTCCCCCCTCTCCTGTGCTCTCTCTCATTCTCTCTCTCAAATAAATAAATAAAATCTTTAAAAAAAAAAAAAAAAGAAAAGAAAGAAGGGAAGGTACTCAGCTAATTAAGATGCTGTCACTTAAGGCAAACCCCCAAGGGAAACTATAGGAACAACAGATCCTGAAAGAAGGGCAGTATAGTAGGGCCTAGGAAAGTAGGATCACAAGAGTAGAAAGGGAAGAAGATCAAAATCAAAGCTCAGCAACTATTATCTGTGGTCAAAGGCAGGCCTGGCTGTGACCTCTTGTTTGGTTTCCTAGGCAGTTGCCCTATTAGCCTTCATGGATCACTGACAGTCTTAATGCACCTTCCAGTTTGCCTAGTGCAGCCACATAATTATCCCCCTTATTCATCTCAATAAACCTGCATGGCAGGGACTGGTATTCCCATTTTATGGATTTGTAAACTGAGGTCCACGATGTTAAGGGGTTTGCCCAAGGTTATATAGATAGTGAAGATTTAGAACTTAGATCTTGAGCTCTCCAAATCCAAATTCCTTTTATCCCCCTCTATGCTGACTTATATTTCTCTTCTCAAAGTATTATATCCAGTCTCTGGGCCTAGAAACTAGCCCCAAGAACAAAAGCTGATGTGTTCAGAATCTGGTTCTTAGGCCATGCATCTTTTTTTTTTTTTTTAAAGATTTTATTTATTTTTTAGAGAGCGAGCGAGAGAGAAACAGCATGAGAGGGGAGAGTGTCAGAGGGAGAAGCAGGCTCCCCGCTGAGCCGGGAGCCTGATGTGGGACTTGATCCCAGGACCCTGGGATCATGACCTGAGCCAAAGGCAGACGCTTAACCATCTGAGCCACCCAGGCGCCCAGGCCATGCATCTTTTGCACCTTGAGGTGATAAGAATGCTTGAGTTGATCCTTTTACTTCCGGGCCTGAGCACTGGGTGCCTCTTCTTTGCACAGCCTTCTGCCCAGGAAGAGCCCACACTGACAGCCCAGGCACCTCCCAGAGCAGCACTGGGATTTTCCGGGATCTGGTCGGCCTGCTTTCTTGCCTTTTCATAACACACACTCTTTGAAGATGTACATGCAGCTTTCTCTTTGCATTATTTAAGAGATGGTTTCCAGTAAGGGAAACGGTTGAATTCTAAGTCTCCCTGTGATGCTGGTTTTAGGATTTTCTAACTTAAAAATAAAATTGCCTTTTTTTCCTTCACTCATTTATTTGCTGAAATGCCGGTAAATGGTACCAGTGCTTTTCCCAAACTGAAGCCACTGCTGTGAAAACACGGGGGATTCCTCTTCCATGGTGGTCAGAAATTTTTTGTAAAGCATCTCCTGTGAGAAAATACCAGCTCTAGGCTAGTCAGTGATCATTTGTATCACAAGTGAAGTTGGGCTTGTAAATGACAGACTGATTAATGGATTGATTGCTTCTCGTATCCCTTCAGCATTGACCCTAGGGATAAGTAAGAAGCCATCTCTACGCCTGGGAAAGTATTGCCTTGACGGAGCAGATCTGGTATCCTCTATGAATCTTATGTAAAATTTGGAAGAAGAGCCCTTTACCGTTAGCCTCACAGAAGCTGCACCAATCAATACTTGTTTTATTAGGAAAATAATGTAGGTCTTCCATCAGTGGAAGAGCCCTTCCTAATTTCTGGAGGCTCCCTTTATTGTCATTTTCCTTCCTCCTCAAACTCTTAGTAGCTATATCTTTCCCTTTCTTTCTTTCTTTTTTTTTTCTTCAGAAACTTGTCAGCCTCTCTGATTATGTATCAGAGTAGTTGCACAGTTTGTTCTAGTCTCAAGATGCCCTCTATCTTTGTTGCCTCCAAATACAGCTGGGAAAACCACAGATACCCTTTCCTTATGTTTTTGTATATGTGGATCTTGCTTCACCAGCACAATCCTCCCGCCTCTCACTGATTCCCTCCCAGGGTATAGGAGAGACTGCACCCCATGGCCGTGTTTGAATAATTCAGCCCCTTTCTCTCCTTCTTCTTCTGGTGAACCCACTTCCTTGCAGAGAGCATGTGTTTAATGAAAAAGACTCTATTCCTACATACAGAAGGCCACAGCTTTCTGGGACTATCTGTGACTTCACAGATGTCTGCTAATTTTGGAGTCAGTATAAAGAAACCCACTCACCAATAGATACAAGCTACATTCTCCAAAATCAGCTTTATTATAAATTGATTATAAGGATGATATTTTAATTATATTAATAAGGATTCAATTGTAAGGATGATATTTTAGTGCCTGTCTGCTTTATTATTCTGTCTTATTTCTCAATATGTTCAGAATTTGGGTGGGGAAGAGTTAAGGTATTATTGATTTGACTCTTTCAAGGCCCAACAAATGGAAAAGCCCTAGGCCTTTACATTTAAAGTGTTTGTTGCTATTTAATATGATAAAGTCACATATTCTTTCTTCAACAGATAGATTGATTGAGTTTTACATCTGGGCCCAGCATTATACCTGATCCTACCAATACAAAGATAAGATTCCTTTCCTCAAAGAGTTTATGGGTCAGTAGGAAAGACCCCACGAAAGGAGGAATTGCCTTGCACTGTGATGTTTGTTATAACAATAAAAGTTTGTACAAAGTGTGAAGGAAACTTAAAAACAAAAACAAAACAAACATGTCATGATAGAAACAGCAAGGCCGGGAATTTTATACACACTCCAAACCCTTGTAGAAATCCTAGAATCAAGGTTTCCACGCTATAATTTTCTTTTTCCCAACTCATAATCTAATATTCTTTTGCTTTTTCCTTTTCATAACATGGCAAATAAAATGTTGGGCTCAGCATTCTCAGCTCTACAGTTAGGCATGTTTAAGTTCCAATCTGGGCTCTCCTCTTTGTTCATGGGCTTTGGGTGTTTTAACTTTGTCTTCAACTCAGCTTTGTCCTCTGGAAAATAGGAATTAAATAGGACCCATTTCTTGGGGAGCCTGGGTAAAGTAAATCTAATAATATCAATGCTTAGCTTGATACCTGGTACAGAGTAAGTACTCTTTAAATATCAATATTAACTTTTATTATTATTATCACTGTTCATTCAACATTAATTCAAGAAATCTTTATTGAGCACATCTTAAATGGCAGGCACAGTTTTAGGGGCTGGAAATCCTTAGGTAATACAATAGGTTGAATGAATATAATGCATTTTTTTCTCCCTCAGGGGTCTAAACCTTTCCATTCTCTAGATCTAGGTGACCTTTTTCTTTTTTGAAATATCCTCATTCTGAAAGTTTGTAGGTAAGTTTAGACAGAACAGTAGGTGTGAACTTGGAAGTTATTGAAATAGATTCTAATCACAAGTGAATAGTTTTCATTTGGGGGATACTTCAGCCTGGGAAACTTTCATCTTCATATACTCTTTGATACTTTGAGGTGTAAGTCACATAACCACATTTTCCAAATAATAAGTCTAGACCCATTGTCTGATATTGATGAAAACCAAAAACATCCGCATCCACACAACTTACTGTTCCACAATAACATGACTTTTTCCTTCCAAAGTCTTCTCCAACATGATTTTACTACTCCAGAAAACTTCTGTCCAACAAGTTAAAGTTTCCAAAAAATGACTCCTCTTTCTTTTAAAAAACTTCTCTAAAATGCACTAAAACTGCTCAGTTTTTCAATAACTACTAGTAAATAATTACTTATTCTCCATGACTCTTGAAACCCCTGCCTTAAAATCTTCACTTTCCTATATCCACCAATCCTGAAGTATTGTGACATAATCCCTAATCAAGTCCAAAGACCCACTTTAAACCAGACCTCCTAACCTCATAAATATCCTAGCTTTGTCCTTCTACCTTGAGACATTATTTTATCTTTGTTGAGGCAGTGAGTTCTCACATCAGTAAGCAATAAACTCAGTTTTGCTTGATCAGTAGGTGGTTTTTTTTTTTTTTGGTGATATTTTCACAATTACATATAATATTTAAAATTTGGCTTTGTCGTGACTTTATCTTTCTAACTATATTACTTTGGGCAAATCCCTGAATTTTTGTCAGCCTGGGTTTCCTAAAGAGAAATAATAAGAAAAGAATGAATTTACAGGATCATTGTGAAGGTTAAATGAAATAAACCACTCGAAGTTCATTCAGCTCTGAACTATGGCTAACAGTAAATAATAGCAAGAAAATGAAACGTCATGATTTGTGAGTCGTTTGGCCTTTGCACTCCTCCTTGGGATTTGGTAGGTTGGTTATAAGAGCAGACTTTACAATGTGGCTACAAGATGCTCATGAACACATTGCACTTTGGGGTGTACTGCTTGATTCTCTAAGTGGAAACAAAACACTGGCAGAGTTAAAACATTCCTTACAGTCTTTTCCAAGCATTTCCCAGCTCAGCAAATTTGGCCAGACTGGCAAAATCTTAAGGAAATAAATTTTCAGGAGAAATAAGCAGAGGAACCATTTTGACATGATAAAGCTGTTCATGCTGGTAGTGGAATGGATTGCCAATTGGCTTCATTTAACTTAACTCTTGGTCCCAGACAGACAGGCTCCGAGGGTCAGGGGTGGGATCACTCAGCAGCCTGGGAGCAGACTCTGTGACTTGATGAGAACATGCATCACCAGTTCTAGGGACTTTGCTTTCAACTCTGAAGAGGAGAAATGCATAGCCAATAGCAGTTTTGACTCTTTTTGTTGTTCAGAAATTGATTGGGATTTCATAAGTCTTCAATTAAGTGGACTCTCTCATTTTATATTGGTTTATTGAATATTTAATGGATTGATTTATTATTCAACATATATTTATTAAGCACCATCTCCATATGAAGCATGTTGTACTTCAACATTCACCTAGTTATATGAGGTAAGTAAATAAAATCATCAAAGTTTGGCATGTTAAATGTTATGGAATGTCATTCACAGGTGGACCTGGAGGGAAGAAATTAGCTGGGGAAAAGCAAAGACCTTAGTGACACTGTTTTCATTTATTTGATTTTCGATTTACTCTGACTCAACAACATAAGACCAGTAAGATAATCATAACATTTCTGTACTGTGCCAAACCAGATGAGATGAGGATAATTATCAATGCCCTGCTGAACTGCATTTAACCGGCCCATTATTGCCTGCTGTCAGGCAGGCTGCAGCCAAAACAGAGTCCTAAAGTACAATATTAGTGTGTGACAAAGACCTGAGTATGGCAAAGTGAGGCCTACTGCATTTTCTTGTTGAAATTACAAACACCTCAATAGTCTAGGACATGTCTATTCTATTTGATATAGTTAGATTTCAGGATACTTGATTTTGTTATTGCCTGACTACCAAATTGCAGAACATTCTGCCTGGCAAAAGGTCTATGTTGAGTGAGAGTAGAAGGGAGCCAGGAGGCTTAGTGTATGCAATCGTCATGCTAATATATTTTACATAATTCTTTGTTACATTAGACCAGTTGTTTTAAGTATGACATTGCTTATAGTCTGCTTTCAAGTACTGTCAACATGATCACTGAAAAATTAATAAAAAAAAATTTTCTAGACCTATAAGAACTTCAGACAGGGACTTCTGAGCCTGGGAGATGGTCCCAGGAAGTAGGAATGAAGAATCTGGGAGAGTGAGACCGGGAAGGAGGGAAGGCCAAGTCAGGATAAACAATTGAAGCAGCTGCTGGCGCAGCTGAGAGGTAGGAGAATGTCCCTCAGGATCATCCATCTGAGGGAAAGAGACTGATGCATGTATTTGCCCACCAGCTCCTGCCTCCATTGATTATTACCTCCAGAGTAATTCTCTGCAGTCCAGTTGAATGGACTCCATTCCTTCAGAGAAGGCTTCTAGACAGAGCTGAAGCCAAAGGATGCTAGTAGAGGGAGGTGAGTCTCAGCTCTCTGGAAATTATAGACTACAGCTGCAGCTGCAGTCAAGGGCAGGCCAAGGGGATCTGAAGAGGGGCACCAAAGTGTTTTCCTATAGGTAATTAAATGGACTCTCTTAGGTACACATGGCCTTTCCTCTTTAGACATCTTATTTCCTCTCTTTCCCTCAGAGTTGAGTGCCAAATCAAACCAGATCTTTTGAAAGAAATCATCTTCATTGGCCTTGCATAAATACCCCTGTATTCTCAGAAGTGGATGTGAAGATTCGAAGAAAAGAATTTCTGTTAAAATGCATTTCTAAAAGCATGTATAATTCAAAACGTCTGCATCAAGGAGCATTTTTATCACCTCAGCTTCTCTAAAAAAGGACCAGGAAAAAGAAGTAAGAGTTTGTCCATGTTGTGGAGGTAGGAAGTATATTTTTATCACTTATGTAATGGCTACAAAAGGAGCTCTGGAGTCCATCTTCATCATGATTTACCACACGGGGCAGTTTGCTTCGTTTTCTCTGTAGCAGTTTTGATGGGGGCTATAAGCAACCACTGGCCATGGATGTCTTTCTTCTCTTCCCTTCTTCCCACTAAGGACATCTGTATATACCTGGACATTTACTTCAGATCTGAAGAGATACATAACCTCAACGTTTACTTCAATGTCAGGAAGATCCCTTGCAAAGAGGTTTTTTATTATTATTATTTTTTTACTGATAGAGTTCAATGCAAGCTACCCTCTGGTGGGTGCTCTGGGACGTCAGAGGGGATGGAGGGTGCTTGGCTTACCCAAAGGCAAGGAGCAAAGGCTTTTCTTACTCTTTTATTGGGATAAAAGCTTGAGTTGTCTGAAGTTCTTTTTGCAAATAGTTTCAAAGACAGCAAAGCCTAGGGAAAAAAGAAGATTGCATAGCAAATAATGACAATTCTGACATACCAAGAGTCTTGTGAGGTCCTCTGATAGACTTATCCTGAGGCTGGTGGGAGAGGTGGTGTGACTCAGAGCTCAGGAGAGTGAAAATGGAGGATTTCCAAACATATGTCTTCTGTAGAGCTACTTTGCTGTAATGACATCGGAAACGGTCTGTAGGGAGCAGAGGAGAAACTAGGGGCAGAAAAACCAGCAGAATGATAAATGACCTCAGAGTTGATGGATTTCAGCCCAGCATTCCCCTGGACCCACAACTAGCAACATTTTCATACAACCCCAAGCTGAAAGATGAAAACATTTCATCTTATCTTTTCCAGGGTTGTTTTATCCTCCCAGTGAAAAAGATTGTAATCCTTAAGGCTAGCACCTTCAACATAGGCAAAATGAAGAAGCTGTCTGGCCTGTGATAGGTGCTCAATAATATCTGTTGAGAGATTGAATAGTATATTATGGTGTCGTATACAGACAAGTAGACTTGAAGTAGGGAAAAAAAAAAAAGTTCTTGTCCCGGCTCTGTGACTAGTAACTATCCTCATTCTCACTTTATTTGTAAATTGAAACGTTAATCCCCTGTAGTGTACAAGCCTCAGTACTATGAAGGATATAGTAAAGAAATTCACATCTAAGAAGTAGTCTTTGTTTTCAAAAAAGATGATAATCTCTGAGAAGAGGAATTTATGAATAGCATAGTGATGAAGAGCTCAGACACTGGAGTCAGTGTGACTTGGGTTCAAATCTCTGGTCCTCACTCATCAGTAAAATGGAGATATTAATAAACTACTGCAGGTGTTGTTGTGAAGATAAAATAATGCATATGAAGCACACGGCACTGGAACATAGCATTCAATAAAAATAAATTATTAATAATTAGTTAATTATCAACAAGTGATTATAATAAAAGCCAGATACAGCTAACATGTTAGCATATTCTTCTGGAGTGAGTGGAGAGGATGAGAAGCTGTATAGTGACTGACACTGTGAATGGAGAGGGGTAGGGTGTTTGCAGGAGTCTTTAAAGTCATTTTTGATTTGTCTCATAAAGCTGAGAAGAGTTTCAGTGGAACATGAGAGGGAAAAAAGCCCCCCTATGAGGAGAGATGCAGTAATGTGAATGTCCAGATAAGGGAAAGGCATCACTGAGAGCCTATCATGAAGAGAGGGTTGGTGTTATTAGAGATCCAGGGAAACTTCACAAACAACACTTACACTGTAACAATTTTCTCTTCCTTCAGGAACAAATGGATTATTATTGTTCTTAAGTATGTTGGCTACTATTAGCTGCCTACCTAATTTCACTATTCCCCTTCTTCCTTCTGCTTTACCACTAGAACTGTTTTGGTAATATGTGTCAACCTGCCCATTTAAAAATGTTCACCTCGCCTGATCCTTTGCAGCTAGACAGTTCTACAAGGTCCTGTTCCAGGCCTTGGAATTCAAGCAAAATTCTAGTGGAGGTGGGGAGATTTCTGGGCAAGCAATTATATTCCTGACAAAAAGAAACCATTTCATCTGGCAAGTAACTTTTGCCTTCGCTTCTCGATGCTTCCCTGCTTCTGTGCTGAATACAGAAATAATGTCTGGGGGGGAAGAGCCATCTTGTACAATAAGGACCAAAGCCATCCACTATGGATGGTAGAGCAAGATGCTAGATGAGCTTGAACTATTGAAGAGGTCCTTGGAGAGCCACATGGGCATTATGGTGCCTGCCTCCTACTTCATATTACAAAAGAGAAACACAGTCCTACTTGTTTAGAGGGCTACAATCCTGTCTTTGTTACATGCAACTGAATACCATCTTAACTGATACATTCAACTAGACAGACCATGGTTTTGTGTCTTTTTCTGTATGCTATGCTTATAACTACACTAATGGAGAACATATACTGTATTACATTTCCCCACTTGAGGGTCCTTTGTTAGGCTCTTTTTTTTTTTTTTAAGATTTTATTTACTTATTTGAGAGAGAGAAAGAGAGTGCACACAAGCAGGGGGAGCAGCAGAGGGAGAGGGAGAAGCAGGATCTCCGCTGAGCAGGGAGCCCGATGAGGTGATCCCAAGACCTTGGGATCATGACCCTAGCTGGAGGCAGATGCTTAACTGACTGAGCCACCCTGGTGCCCCTGTTTAGGCTCTTTTCAGTATGTATATTTCTCTAAATAGATAAGTAAGACAATTTTCTTGAATGCAAACTGTAGGAGGCAAGTAAGTTAAAAAGAAATTGTAATCAAATTTCACTATAGGAGGTGATAGTCATGAAAACCAAATTCAATTTATGGGTCACAATTCTTATCCCACAAAAAGTTCTGAAAGGGGGTATTTTGCTGGAGAGGTCTTTCTAGAGTGATACAGCTGTAAGATGCATACAAAACCTCTGTGTGTATTTTCTACTGTTCCCCCAACCACTACCCAGTGAGCAACACTGGCTAGTGAAGATTCTCACCTTCTCTCAGTGGGATGTATTAGAGAGAGTGGCACTTGGATTCACATTTGGTGGAAAATAAAGGACTTGTGAAACTCCTTGATCTGTCTCAATCTCCTGTCGATGAAAAAAGTAAGGACAAAAAGAGGAGGCTGCTTAAGTCCAAGCAGATCCCAGAATAATAGGCTATGTTGAAAATTGGAATTAGATCCTTGAGGAATACCAAATTAAAACATTTAAACTTCATTCTATAGGACAGAACATTGTTAGAGGCATTCTAGAGCTGAAGTTTATTATTATTATTGTTATTAATAAGAGTAGCTAACCTTTGAGTGGTCACTGTATTTCAGGCATTGTGCCATTGACTTTACATGGGTTATCTCCATTAATTCATAATAAACTTTATGAAAAGTCACTATCAAGAGCTCTCTCTTAATATGAGAGAATATTACATCTCAGAGCTGTGAATTGCTTTCCCAAATTCACACTTCATCATGAAACATTCTATCACCCTACTTGATTCTTGTATAGTTTATTTTGGATAATCTTACATTTTTATTAACATACCTATTGTACATGAAAGAATTTCCAATCGGCAGATCAATTCCTACTGGTGAATTTTAAAGCTTTGCCAACAAATATTCAAGGTGTTTGCCAGAGTTCCACTCCCTGCCCATTTGTTCAAAGATGATGATAAAAATCTTTGCCTAGATCCCTAACTGGGAAAAGGATATAGAAGGCACTGCTCCCCTTCCGAAATTCTTCTCTAGTCATTAATTTATTCCTTTGTTAATTATTTATTGAGCTTCTAGGATGGGCTACATATAGTCTAGAATGGGAAGCAGAGAGGCAAACTGGCAAGTGCAGTCAAGTGTTGAAGGTGCAAAGATAGAGGAAAGTTAAGTATGGCATGGAAGGGAAATGGTCAATTCAACTAGAGAGAGGGAGTCTGGGGTGACGCAGAGCTTCATCTTATGAGATGGATATAGATTTGAGATCATCTCTGCAAAGGCGTTTCTATCTTACTTCCCTGGTGATGCTTCTCTGGTGATGCTCCTCATACATGGTTTTCTATCTTGGCTGCATGTGGTCACCTCAGTTTTCTAACTACTAGAATACAAAATTTGGAATAACACAATAGAATCTTCTTTGGGAAGCTGTCCAGTACCTCAAGACAGTAATACTTGAGTATTACTGCGTAAAATACATGAGTAATTCTCATTATACTAAAAATATACAATCTTACCAATATTGAGAATCATTGGTTGCTAAAATGTTCATTGTTGTATATTTATATGAAATAATTAATAGAATACCACTTATTCATTAATTTCAAACGTTAAGTGCCTACTATGTGCTACACCACGTGACACAATGCTGATGATACAGATTCTTGTGAATCCCTGTCATCAAAGAGGTCACAGTTAACTGGGGAGACAACCTATACAGACAATTATAATAACCTATGGTAGGTGTTAGAGAGGTGTTTAGAATTCTGTGATTATTTCTATCTCAGAAAAATCAAGGAATTCTTCCAGAAATGGTGACATTTAGACTGTTCTTTGTAATATAAATAGGGGTTTTGGAGTTTGTAAGATAGAGCACTGTGAGTATGCTGGGGGCGGGAGCATTCTACAAGGATGCAAGAGCAAAATCGGGGAGGCAGGGAGGCTTGTGATAGTCAGAGATGAAAAAGGACTGTGGTTAGAATGTATGGTGCATGGCAAGTGGTGGAAAACAAGGGCAGAAGGCAGAAGGGCAAGTTGAGGATTTATTTTGAACAACTTCAAATTCCCATTCACCTCTGCTCCTTTCCCACAACTCCCTAAATCTTTAATGACCAAGATGTTTCTGCTTTCATAATTTCAGGAAACCAAGTGAAGGCAATTTATCACAGCAAATCCACAACTGACAACCTCCCTAAAATTATTTGTTTTTAATATCTCCGTCCTTTTAATAGCACCTTGGCCTTACTGGAAAAGCTGACACCCTAATGGTGGAACACCTCAGCAGAGCTGACTTTACAGAAGATCCCCACAATACCAAAAAGGAAGTGTTCTACCCACGTGGAGGCCTATAATTTCAAGCTTTACTAGTTTTAAAAATACTTAACCATTATTTTCCTGAATATTTGGCATGAATTTCCTTCTTCCAGGAGAGCTAAAATCCTGCCAACCTTGAACTTTCTAGCTTCGACTATTTGTTAAGTTGGAGGAGTGGAGAGAAAAAAAAAATCATTGCAGGCTTTTTTAGAATAGAAAATTTTTGCTTTATTCATCCCAGTATAACTGAAAAAGAGCTGAATGGATTCATATAAAACTTTTTAAAGAAGGGGAAGAATGAAGGGGGGGAAATCAGAGGGGTAGACGAACCATGAGAGATGATGGACTCTGAAAAACAAACTGAGGGTTCTAGAGGGGAGGGGGGTGGGAGGATGGGTTAGCCTGGTGATGGGTATTGAGGAGGGCACGTTCTGCATGGAGCACTGGGTGTTATGCACAAACAATGAATCATGGAACACTACATCTAAAACTAATGATGGAATGTATGGGGATTAACATAACAATAAAAAATTTTTAAAAAAAGTGCAACAATAAAGATGCCTCAGATACTTTGCTCTATTCGAAAAAAAAAAAAAAACCTTTAAAGATATTCAACTTAGAGCTCAGATGAAATGTGGACACCTTGAGGTTAAGAAGAACTTATTTTTAAGGAGACTATGGAAAAACTTGGAAAATAAGTTTGGGGTGGATTCTCTTTCTCTCTCTCTCACTTTCACTTAGTTCCTCCTTTCTTTCTCTTCCTCTCCTTTCTCCACCTACTACACAGACACACACATACTTGCATACACACATGTAGATACTTAGTTCAGTTAGACATCACTTAAATAGTAACCTTGGCAATTGGCATGTTCCAAAAAAGTGAATTTTTCTGGATAACAGTTCAGTTCTTCACACTCATTAACCTTTATACAAAGCCCAGCTGCTTTTATTTATTTATTTGTTTGTTTGTTTATTTACTTAAGATTTATCTATATTTTTGAGAGAGAATGAGAGAATGAGTGGGAGGGGCAAAAGGAGAGGGAGAGAGAATCTCAAGCTGACTCCACACTGAGTGCACAGCCCGAAGTGCAGCTTGATCTCATAACCCTGAGATCAGGACTTGAGCCGAAACCAAGAGTTGGATGCTCAACCGACTGCACCACCCAGGCACCCCCAAAGCCTAACTGCTTTTAGTGACAACGTTTCTAAAGTATTCACCACACCTCTTAAAGTGTAATAAACATATTTAAACATTTTTGGTCATACCACTACCTAATGACCTTTGGATACAACTTTGAACTCTGAGTTTCAGTTTTCCTATTTTTTTTCCATCTCATTCTCTGCAACAAGATAATTCTAGTGCTGGGTACCCCAAATCTGTATCCTTCATTCAAGTGTCCATCCTAAACGCCAATCCTCAACTGCTCTTTGCTGCCCCCTGCTGGCACCTGATGACAGTACCTTTCTACTTTTGCCGTGGGTTGCCCTCCTCAACTCTTTGTTGGCTTCATGAATCCCTCATATCCAAATTTTGAGTTAGTTCTCTCTATAGAAGAGAAATACATTCTAGAAAGTATAAGTTAAATAATGTCGCATTAATTCCCAGAAAAATTCCAAAGTGGATTATTGAATGTGTGGTTGTGAGCACTTAAAAAGAACTAATGGTCATGTGGAGTGAGTAACGGATCACTAAATACACATGAAACATTAACCCCATTAACCCCATCTTTTATTAGGTTAGAATTACTAGACTGGATTAGTGAAATGCTGCAGCTGTTTATCACATTGGCTTTGCAAGGAATTTAGACTTTGTTGATATCTTCATGACCCCTTTCCTTTCTTCATAGTATTTTCCTTACTATGCCATCAATCCCTACTCTATCCATGCTGAAACAGAGAAGCGTTAGCCAGGGGATTGCATAGTAGTATCAATGCTCAGTTGAACAAATGAGCTCTTAGAGGGCAAAGATGGAATTTTATTTATTTTAAATTTGTGTGTGTGTGTGTGTGCCTATAACATATATACTAATGTGTAGTATATTTGAGCTAAAAGCTTATTGAATTTTGGTAACTAGCTGAATGATATTGGACATGACACTCATTTCTCTACTTTCTTTTTTTCACCACCTAAATAGTGAACTGGTTGAATCATATTGCTATGGTCCTTAGATACTCTAAAATTTACTATACAAAGGTATAATCTTCTTAGATATTACTTAATGAGGTAGAACTAGTTGTACCAATGCTAACTGATCTCAGGTTTGAGTGATATTTTATAGAGTATTTTTGTTTTGGGTTTTTTTATTTTTAGTAATTTTACTCCTTCTGTCTCCTATGCAGTTGATAGGTTGTTAGCTCTCTATTCGCAGTATTCCAGTACTGCTCACCCTTCTCCTACCTCTTATTTGCTGATACTAAACTTATATATCTGGGAAACTAATCCCAAAGCTTGTTTTTTATAGCACTACACAAAACCATTTAAAATCCTGAAGGCCTCCAATCTTTTATGGTGATCTGAGGTTGGCTTCAGTTCATCCTGTGGCAAAAAGCACATGGCCTTTGTGAGAGTTATTTTTCTTTCTCTTCCATGCCTTCCTCCTTCCAAGTTTGCTTTATGGCTATGTTTCAGGTAGACGACATTGCCACAAATCTTTAAGTGGGGCACATTATTGTATAATCACTGATAGGCCACCTCTGTATTTCTATTCAAAGCATAATCTGGCTCCATATGTTGACTGATTTGTGAAGAGATTAGCGTATAAATCAGTGAACAAATATTTAGTAAGGGTTTCCCTTCACTATGTGCAAGCTACTCAACATGGAGATCTGAAAGAATGAAAGAGAGTCCTCGATCTCAGGAAGACATAACACAAATAATAATACTGCAGTTAAATTAAAAATATAAACATTGTAAACCACAGAGCAGTGTGTGCTTAGCAGTCAAGTGTATATTTCTGAGATTTAGTGCATTGACTTCAGAGGCTATAGTGGATCTCTGGTCAAGAAGTTCTCTGTACAGGCTACTGGGTAGGAAGGTTCCGACATACAGCTCTGCCATCTTATTAACAGAGATGTGTTCACTGTTTCTTCAGAGACAGGTGTTAACTGCCATCTTGTGTCCCCTCTTCTCTGAGAATATTTGATCCAATGTGTCTTCTCTTTTGCTTCAAGAAGCCTCTGTCTTCCCACTCTGTAGTTTGGTGCTTGCCTCACCTTCCCTAAATGATAAGCCTGTTTAAAAGTTATAAATGCATTTTCTTTATTCAGCTAAAAATGGATTGCTTCATGCACACTGCTCCTCCATGAGATATGACTTGATAATTTTATGGCTGTTCAGGTTCTGCTTCCAAATGGGGAAGTGGATGGCAAGAAAGAACATGGACTCAAAGTCAGGTGAACCTGGCTCTGACTCATGTTTCACCACTTCTTGGTTGTGATACTCTTGCCAATTTTCTTAAACTCTCTAAGCCTCAGATTATTCATCTATAAATACAGGATAACAAGGAGCTATGACTTTAGGGGAATAAATTTGGCAGAAGTACATATAATAAACTAGAGGGGCAAGAGAAATCACTGGCCAAGAGACTATTTCAGAAACTAGTGGGTGAGGGCGCCTGGGTGGCTCAGTTGTTAAGCGTCTGCCTTCAGGTCATGATCCTGGGGTCCTGAGATCGAGCCCTGCATTGGGCTCCCTGCTTGGTGGGAGGCCTGCTTCTCCCTCTCCCACTCCCCCTGCTTGTGTTCCCTCTCACTGTGTTTGTCAAATAAATAAATAATTTTTTTTTAAAAAAGGAACTAGTGGGTGATAAAGATCTAAGCTAAGACACTGATTGAATGCGCTGACAAAGTGGCAGGTTTTTTTTTATTATGTTATGTCAATCACCATACATTACATCATTAGTTTTTGATGTAGTGTTCCATGATTCATTGTTTGCGTATAACACCCCGTGCTCCATGCAGAACGTGCCCTCTTTAATACCCATCACCAGGATAACCCATCCCCCTCCCCCCCTCCCCTCTAGAACCCTCAGTTTGTTTCTCAGAGTCCATAGTCTCTCATGGTTCATCTCGCCTTCTGATTTCCACCCCCCTTCATTTTTCCCTTCCTGCTATCTTCTTCTTTTTTTTTTTTTAACATATAATGTATTATTTGTTTCAGAGGTACGGGTCTGTGATTCAACAGGCTTATACAATTCACAGCGCTCACCATGGCACATACCCTTCCCAATGTCTATCACCCAGCCACCCCATCCCTCCCACCCCCCACCACTCCAGCAACCCTCAGTTTGTTTCCTGAGATTAAGAATTCCTCATATCAGTGAGGTCATATGGTACGTTTTTTTAAATAGAAATCGGCCTGAAAAATCCAGGGTGTATGATTGCTATCAAAAAATACATGATCTAGGGTATCTTTTTGAGAGTACTGATGAGGAAGACTAGCAAGTATATGGTTCTGAAATGTTATGAGGGCCAGGGCTTTGTCTATCTTGTTATTCTAGCACCTTCCACAATGTTCCTTACAGGTAGTCATTTGATGAATGTATTTGATGACTGAAAATTTATTACATCGTAGACCTACTATGTCCCAGCTCACTGACAAATGGAGGTCATGGCATTTGGCTGGTATCCAGTGCTAATTATAGCTAGAGGCAGAATCCAATATGGCCTGGATGGTTTTACTTTGCAGCATGTTTATTTTTTTAAATTTATGTACTTACGTATGTATGTATGTATGTATGCATGTATGTAGGTATGTATTCATTTATTTTTTTACAGCATGTTTAGAAGACTATACTTTGGAATCAGATTGTCCTGGGTTAGAATCCTTTATCTATTATTTATTAGCTAAGTTGAAGAAATATGTTTTACTGCCCTCAGCCTCATTTTCATCTTCTATAAAATGGGGATAATATCATCAAACTAAAAGGTTTTGTAAAGCTTATTTATAATGTATATAAAATAGTTAGCATAATACCTAGCACATGATAGGTAAACAATCTTTAGCTATTTGTTATTTTTATTTTCATTGTACTATCAAACCCAACCCTCTCTTGCCATTTAACAACTGTCAGCCTTTGTTTACAAGTTGGACTATATGAAAGAATCCATCTTAGTGCAAACCACCTGGGTTTGGAAAACCAAACTTATTGATAAAGCCTAAATCTGAATGAAGATTTGGCACATCCAGGCTCTACCTTTTGGTAGACTTCCCTTTTACCCTGTTTTGGTTTTGTTTTTGTTTTTTAAAGATTTATTTATCCATTTGAGAGAGAGAGAGCATGAGCTGGGGGGAGGGCGGAGGGGGAGGGAAGAGGGAGAGGGAGAGAGAGAATCCTTCAAGCAGACTCCCTGCTAAGAGGATCCTGAGATCATGACCTGAGCTGAAACCAGGAGCTGTCCACTCAATCAACTAAACCACCCAGGCACCCCCTGTCTTTTAGCCTTTTATCAGGACAACTAAGAAGTAGCAGGCTTGCCTTTCCTGGTAAAATGCTACTGGGACACATAGCAACCTTCGTTACGCTTTGTCCGTCTAGAGCCTCAGTCTCCCATGATGCTCTGGGAGGAGTGGCTGTCATTACTCTCAGAATATGATGTATGTGCCTGCCTTCTGCATGAGTAGTCCAATTGCATTTTTCCAAAGAAATGTTATGAAAGAGGTTAAACTGTAAGGGTATTTTATTTGTGGAACTGTCCTTCCCATAGATTATGAGTTAAGTAATCTATTGAGGCTAATCTGGAAATTATCATCATAACCCTCCACCTCAGCTCTAGTCCCATTAAATCCCCAAACAATGACCACACACATCATGATTTCTACAGGGGCCGTAGTTTAAGTTCCAACAGCCAACATACAAATGGTTTCGGGAGGGCAGCTGGTTGGGATGTTTTCATTGTTAGTGCAATTGTTATAAAAGGCAGTGCAGTACATAAGAGCAAGATCTAGAGGTCTTGGCTCTGTGCCGAGCTGAACCCTTCACTTGCATTCTACCTTTAGACCAGTCACATCCTCCTCTGGGACTCAGTGTGCTCATCTGTAAAAGGAGGGGTTTGGACGGAAGCCCCTTCCAACTCAAAAGGCCTCTGATTCAGCAAAACCCTTATTATTACAGCTATTAGAAAAGGTTTGTTTCAGATTGATTGTGGTGGCCACTGCTTTCCTGGCCTGTCACAGTCCTCATTTCTTCCTTTCCCCCTCATGTCCCTGTGGTATTTTGGCACAGGATGAGTCACTGCTGGCTGTGGCATACATCCGGAAATGGACTGCCATCCTCTTTCCTGACACAGGGAGGGAGGAGTGCAACTTTTTATATACCCTCCTATTGATTAATGACATCTACTACACAAGAATTATGATTCCTCTGGTCTCATCAAGCCACATCTGTGAATACAAATCCTTTGCGTTATTGCAACCTCAGGATGAGTCTGACCTCGGAAAGGCTTTGGGAACACTTTAGAAAACATCTCTTTCTACCACTGAAAGGTTCACAACTATTGTTTTCCTTTTCTGACTCATCTTTGAATCAGTAAATTAAATATGTATAACTTGTGAAGATTTCATTTTTATTAAAGCAAGGTGCTTTGCTGAGCAAAGTCAAGATTTAGAAATAGTTCAGCTCTTCCTTCCTCCCTTTACAATGATTTTATTTCCTTGAGTTTGCAGGAGGACTTTCAGAGAGCTACTTCCTCTCTTTATCTCTCTGTGGCTCTGGCTCTTCCCTCTAACATGGAGAAGTTAAAAAATGAGTTGACTGTCATCTACTCTCCTAGGGGACTGACAAGACTTGAGGATCCAGAGGCTGTTTCCCAAGTAAGTGCTGGCCATTATGTTTTCTGGGAGATTGTATCTTCCTCTAGAATTGGGAAGAATTATATATTTATTTTTTTATTCTGTATTTTGTGACATGTTCTGGAATTCCCTTTCTTGATGATCCTCCCATCTGCTGCTCCCCTACCCTTACCTGCCACTTTGTCATCATGTCTCCCTCCCTTTTATTACCACAAAAGGGACTAGTTTATTTTGTTTCCTAAAGCCTTTTTGCCTGGGTTATTTTTTCCTAACATGAATGTTTATACAACTTATTGTTTTTCTTATCTTTTTGATACTTTGTTTGGGTAATGTATCAGATTTTTAAATAGTTTCTTCCTAGTATGCGACTCTTACCTTCCCAACCAGATTGGAGGTTTCTTGAGGGCAAGAGACCACATGCTTTTAAATAATTTAAAACATATTTATTGAGCTCTCTTTATGTTTATGGTGCATATTATAATTTATTTCTATCTGTTGTACTGTAGTTGGCATAAATTTTAGGTGTTACCAAAACCCTTTTGTTAACTGAGTAGCATATACCTGAAAAAAAAAAAAATTCTTATCTGTTAAACCACCAAAGTAGTGAAGATTGTAACATTTTCATATTGTGATTGACACCAAATTAACTTTCTCCATGCTTTTCAGTTCTACTCAGTTCTCAAAGTATATATTAAGTGTCCACTAAATGACAGGCACTGTCCTAGGTACCCCTCCCCCCCAAAAAATTATCAGGCTCCCTGTTCTCAAGTAATGGTTGCTCTACCTTTGAGCAAATCATTTAACATTTAGACATATTTTCTTACCAAACAATGGGGACAACCAGTCTGTCTTGAAATATATATATATATATCTTTTTGAAATTGAGAAGTGCTGAGTTACTTTTTGTCTTCCTTAACTCACTGAGAGGATCTGCCTATGAGAAGTGATCTTTTCTTGAAAATTGGAGGCTTTCTTCTCTTCATTTATGTTGTTTTTATTTTCAGGAAAGCAGAAGCCTATGTGAATGGCAGATTTATGTACCTACAGTAGGAAATATGAGTGACAATGAGTCGCTAGTGTGACAATCTTCATCCTTCTCCTTTTTCACTTATTTTCAGAGGCCACTTAGAACTTCTGATTTTTTCGTCACTTCTCTTTCCTTTTGTTTTTTCTTTTCTTTTTCTTTCTCTTTTTTTCTTTCCTTTATTTCAAACCACTGTTGCCATCATAGTCAAATCCCTACAAGCTTAAAACTGTTCATTCACTGAACAAGTATTTGTTGAGTTCTTACTAGGAGCATGGTTCTAGATACCAGGATACAGGAGTAAACAAAACTGACTTAATCCTGCCTTCATGAAACTTACTTTCTAGCATAAAGTCAGAAAATAAATCACTTAAGAGAAAGAGTATATTGGCAGATTAAGAGCCGTGGAGAAAAAGAAAGCTGAGAAAGTAGATCAGGGATGCTGGGGGTATCACTAAAATATTAAGTAAATAATAAAGGAAGATAATCTTTGCATAAAGACTTACAAAGGGTGTGGGACAAGTCATGTGGATGTCTGTTGGAAGAACATTCCAGGGTGAGTGAGCAATTTATAGCAAAATCTCTGAGGTGAGAATGAGTAAGTCAGAGAAGAAGTAGGAGATGTTGGTACAGGACCAGGCTGGCAGGAGCCTAAAGACCATTGTAAGGACTTTGGCTTTTATGACCAGGGAGGTATGCAGCCATTGGAACATTTTGAGAAGAGAAAAGACTTGATATAACTTATGCTTGAACAGAATTACTCCAGCTGCTATACTGAGGTAAGACTCTAAAAGAGTGATGAAAAAGTAAGGAAATCAGTTAGGAGGCTATTGCAGTAACCCAAGTGAGTAATGATGATGGCTTGGACCAGAGTAGGAAGAGTGGAGGTTGAAAGAAATGTCAGGGTCCTGCATTTATTTTGAAGGTAGAACCAAGAGAATTTTCTGATTGGACATGGAGTGTGAGAAAAGAAGTATATTCAAGGATGACTGCAGGGTTTTGGCCTAAGGAGCTAGAAAAATGGAGTTGCCATTTTGTAAGAAGAGTATGTTTGAGGCACTTAACTTTGGGATGCTTATTAGAAATGTTAAGTAAGCAGTTGTTTATAATAATATGGAGCTCAAGGGTGAGGTTCGGGTGACAGATTTAAGTTTGGCATCAAGTACTGTTTAATACCATCAGCACATAGATGCTATTTAAAGCCCGAGACTGGATGAAATGACCACGGGGGTTGATGTAGACAGAAAAATGAAGAGATGCAAGGGTGGATACCCAAGGTATTCTAAGGTAAAGACTGGAGAGATGGAAGGAACAAGCAAACTAGATCAACTTGTGAAGTAGGAGGAAAACCAGAAGACCATAGTGTTCTGTGAGTCAAGTGAAGAAAGTGTGTCGAGGGAGAGAGAAAATGCTACCAGATAAGATGAGGATTATTGAAGTGTTCCTTGGCTAGAATTCTGTTTTTTCTACCCCAACTTGCTCTATACCATTAGATTTAGGTTCCTAAAACATGATTTTTATCATATTCTACTCAAAAAACTCCCACTGAATTTAGTTACCATGAACTAAAACCCAAATACCTCAGCTTGTTTTTTAAGGTCTCATAAAACCTCCCTTTTACACATCACTGTCCAGTAGGAAATGGCTCATCTTTTAGAGGTTCCTGCACCTCTCATGTTCTTTTTTCACCCAACATGTTTGCTTATGGTATTTTTGCCAGTGCATATTGGCCTTCTCATTTCTCTTTAACAACACCACCACACCATTCACAGTGATGCTTGTAATCTCCCATGATTTTTCAACAGTCCATGAGCAGATGTGTCATCTTCTCTACAAGATTGTGAGTTCCTTTAGAGTAGGAGCCATGTTTTATTCCCATATTTTCTGTAGTTCCCTGAGATTGAACACTTAATAAGCCTGCAAGGAATACTTCAAACCACTGGAAATTCGAATAGAAATGGAAAGCTATCATTAGCTATTTGGCTGGTCCAGAGATTTTTCTTTATTTCACATCAGTGTTATTATTCCTTGACAAGAATATCTTGTAAGAAATCTCAATTTATAAAAAGGATAAACATAGAGCTGCTACGGTAGAAGGTAGAGGTGTAGGGACCCTGAACTTTGCCATGTATCCATCCTTCTCTTTCACTCACTCCACCTATACCTCTAGGGTAGCCTCAGAGACACTTCCAATGAACCCAATGTTACAAATGAAGAATTTGAAATTCAGAGGCAGTTTGTCCAAGTGGTAAATAACAAAACTAGTATTTGTGTCTCCAAATATTATACTTTATTTACACTATATAAAGTGAGTGAATGAATGAGCTAATGACTGAATGAAAAAAGAGAGAGGAAGTAGAAGGTAACTGATTGACTGGCTTGGTGTTCTCAAGACTTCTCCTGATCTTTTTTCAACAAGGTAGAATGATCACAATACCCATTGTATAGATAAGGTTGGGGTGGAGAGTTTGACAGATTGCCTCAAGGTTAAGAGTTGAAGGTGGGATTCAAATCCACCTCCAAACCTCTAGTGCTGAAGCTTGCATTTTTTCCTGCCATGTCAGTAGAAATAAAAGACTAAATAGAAATAAGGAAATGCATTCAAAGTATATTTTGAATTTATGCACCAAAACTCTTACAGCTTTTATCTCCTGTATTTCTCTCCTCTCTCCAGACCTCCCGATTTCTCTTTCTGTGTTTTACTAGTTACATGTCAGTACAAGACAACTCTAAAGATATTTATTAGCAAAGGGCTACAGAGTCAAGGGCAGAAGCTAATTTTGCTTTGCAGGATTGATTTCTGTTGAAAGCATATTTCATAAACTTAAAAAAAAATCATACTGGGTGGGGACACAAGACAGCATCACTATTTCTCATTTTTTATTTATCCTGCAAACACAATCTCTCAGCCAGATTTTTACATGTCCTGTGTCAGATGGGGGATATTTCCAACTAGTGTTACTCAGTAGTGTTAAATGAGATCAGGGTAAAAACATTACTTTGGGAGGGTCTTTGAGGTATTTAATACACATTTGCAGAACATTTTATGACATGTTACTGTTTTTTTGTAGCCCAGTTTGGATATCTAGAAATGCTATAAACTATTAAAAATTAAGTGAGATGCCTTCTTGAATGTAATATAAAATATATCCATTCTGGGAGTTTCATAAGTACTAATTCCAAGAAGTTCTAAAATCTAAATTCTCTACCTTACAGAAACTGTGAATATTCAGGTACATGGAAAGAGTAATTATATCATATCTGAGTAATCCTTTTCAGTTTCATAACTTGCTTTTATATATCCTATTTCTCATAACAACCCTGTATTGCAGATGATAGTATCCCTACTTCAAAGATGAGGGATTTGGAGATCATAAGACTTATCTAAGGTCATAGAATCTCAAGGAAGGTCATGGAACCTCAAGCTGATATGTCATAAGTTCTATATATGGTGGGAAAGTGTGTTTATCATATTATTATGTATTTATTATATTATTATGATAAAGAAGCATATTTTTTTCCCTTCCCAGGTAAAACTCTCCAGGCCTTAAACTTTAATATTCTTTTATTAGCATCTATTACTGAACTAATAGACTCTATAATAGGTTTTACCAGGTACTGATAGAGAACTGAAAACCAACATAAGATAATATATTATGTATAGCATTCTGTGTTTTACAGAGGACATTTATCTAAAATATCATATTTAGTTTTCCCAACAATCATGAGAAGCAGGGTGGTCAGGTATCCTTGTCCAGATTTTATAGATGAGTTGGTTAAATGACCCACTAAAATCACATAATCAGACTGTAAAAGAAGAGACATAAACCCGGTTTTGGATGTCAAGTCCAGAGATTCTCCATGTGGAGTATGGAACACATTTTTTGGCATATGTAAGCGTTTAATACATGGTAGTTATATTTTATTACTTTTATTGTTATTCTCTACATCAAATTGATTTGTAAGTGTACCTCTCCTTGGCCAAGTTGGCTGATGTCTACAAACCTAGCTAGTGGGCCTATTCTTTAATCCTTCTGATAAACCACTCAGCTGCAAACAATCAAACAAGTGTCTGCATGCTGGAAGATAAATTTGAGTAAGACAATTATTGAGTGGTCAGTTGGGAAACTTTGCAAGCAGAAGTGGACTTTATTTTACAGTGTGGCAAGCTGTACAAATATCATTTTATGCCTCTTAGACAAGATGGTCTTTAGGTTTTATTAATTTTTCTCAAGGTTTCAGGGGTGGGGCAAAAATGCCACAGTGACCACTAAACATTATTGAATCTTTGGGTTGCCATAAAATAAAAGTTGCAGTCATAGGAAGGCAATCTCAGACAATCATTGAATTGAGCAATCAGGAGATTATTCACAATTGTTCTTGCAGGACAAAATGCTGTGTCTCTGTTTAATCCAGAACTCTCAGAACTTTACTAGAAGCTATCATAACTATCATTTATTGTGTGTTTACAATGGCCAATTACTATTCTACATAGTATTATACTATACTATTATACATAGGGAGACCATCCTTATATCCAGGTGTGCCTGGGAGAGTCCCTATATTACCTGTCTGTCCTAGCATAAATATCAATACCATCTTCTTTCACTCTTAAAAGTGAAAGATAGAAGGATAGATGGATGTACATGTGATTAAGATATTTAGAAAAAAAATGTTAATTATAGAATCTAAGTAGTAGATACATATGATGGTGGATAAAATTCTTTCAACTTTTCAAAATAAAAGTTGGGTGACAAATTATATAGTTACCCAATATGTAGATAATCTCATTTAACACTTAAAATCACCCTGTAAGTTAGATACAATTATCTACATTTTACAGGTGACAAAATAGAGTCACCAAGAGCTTAAGAAAGTGGCCTACAATGCACACTTAGTAAATGGGATGGATCCTCCAGCAGTGCAGCTCCAAAGCCCATGAAGTTGGAAACAATGCTATACTTCTCCCAAATATATAATCACAGTAAACACCTTTTTTTTGTAACAGCACTTAAAATTCCAAAGAATTAGCATTTTCCAAAATGCATTTTAGGAAACACCATCAGTGAGTAGAACAGAGGGTGGAGAAGGACCTCATTCTTTATCCTTTTACCACCTTTTATTGATCAACTTTCTGTCTAGGACTTTATATACATAATTTCATTTTACTCCTCACAGAGGCATTATTAATAGACATTAATATCTTTATTTTATAATGAAGAAATGGACACCTGGAGTTATTAATAACTTATCCAGGGCCACACATCTACCAAGATTCCACGCTGGAATTCAATCCAGGAATATCTGCCTTCCACACCCCTCAATTGTTTTTTTTAAATTTGTCCACTCTGCCTTCGTCATGACCTTAGCCTAAAAATGAATGCATACCCATGAAGAAAGGCCCTGAATATTATGGGTGAATATTAATTTGAATGTGAATAGATAGTACCATTAGAATAACTCATAAAATCTCTTCATAATACACCATTTTTAGAGAACCATGAAGGTAGAAATTGATCATTTTTTAAGTTGCATCAGTAAATTCTTTGTTATTACCTTTATCCAAATCTTTTTTTTTTTTAAGATTTTATTTATTTATTTGACAGAGAGACACAGCGAGAGAGGGAACACAAGTAGGGGGAGTGGGAGAGGGAGAAGCAGGCTTCCTGCGGAGCAGGGAGCCCAATGCGGGGCTCAATCCCAGGACCCTGGGATCACGACCTGAGCCGAAGGCAGATGCTTAACCGACTGAGCCACCCAGGCACCCCCCTTTATCCAAATCTTTTAGCCATCATAAATTGAGCATTTATTAAGTGAAGGAGTTGAAAACTAATTACTCCTATTGTCTCTTCTTAGGAAAGACAGAGAAATTATATGTACTAATTTTCTACTTCATATCAAGTACCATGCCCTTCTCTTAGTTCCCTATCTGCACAATGGATATAATAATAATAGTACCAGTCTTATAAGATGACAGTGTGGAAATCACATAATAGCTGCAAAGCACTTAGAACAGTGCTCACCCCATATTAAGGTATCATTCATCCATATATTCATTTATTCAATCAGTTGTTACTGTGCATGCACTATGTACCATACATTATTCTGTGTGCCAGGGATATAGCTGTGAACAAAATAGATGAAAATCCTGCCCTCGTGAAGCTTGTATTTTGGTGAGGGAATGAGATAATATCTGAATGAAAAAGTAAATATGTATCAGTGATACACTATCATCTAGGTTGTGCTGCAGAAAAAAATAACCCCAAATTTCAGTGGCTTAACCCAATAAAAGTTTATTTTTCACTCACACTACATATTTAAAGCACATTGGCAAGGGGCTCTATAATTCATAGTTACATAGGGATTCAGGATAGAGGCTCCTTCATGAAATGCACCATGATCCTCAAAAGAAATATGATGAATTGTGCCTTGACTCTTAAAGCTTCTACCCAGAAGAGACACATGCCACATTTCATTGGCATAGCTGGTCACATGTCTGTGCCTAATGTCAAAGTGGGTAGGGAGTACAATGTTGCCACCTGCTTGGGAGGAGTATAGAACTTCCCTGAAGGTGACTACATACATGGAGAGGAGGCCTGGAAGAGAAATGAAGCAGGGTAAAGAGACTAGGAAACACTGGGTGGGGAGAATGCTGTTTTATATAAGGCAGTCATGGAGGGCCTCAACGATAAGGTGGCATTTAAGTGGAGAAATGAAGAAGGTAAGGGAGGTATTATTATCTGGAGGAAGAGTTTTGTTGTCCAAGGAGACAACAGGGTGAAGGCCCTGAGGCAAGAGTATTCTTGACATGTTTGAAAAACAGCAAGAAGTTCTGGATGATTGAAATGGAAAGAGCAAGGGAGAGAATGAGGGAAAGAAGGTCAAAGGGAGAGTAGGAGGCCAATGGGTCATTGTGAAGACTTTGGCTTTAGTGCTGAGTAGGATTGGCATTTTGAGGAGATGTTATCTGATGTACATGTTAATGGGATCACTCTAGCTGCTGTGTGGAGGAGTCTACTGAATTATTCAGGTGATAGATGATGCTGACTTGGACGAGAGTGATAGCAATGGAGAAGTGAGAAAGAGTGAGATTATAGATATATTTTGAAAATGGAGTCAAGAGGAATTGCTCACTGACCAGATGTGGGGTGTGAAAGGAAGAGAGAAAGGAGTCAAGGGCAAATCCAACATCTTTCATGTGTGAAACTGTAAGGATGAAGGTGTAATGTACAAAGAGGTGGAAACTGTGAGAGAAAATGTCATCATAAAGATCACAAATTTTTAGTCTTTTTTTTATTTAAAGATTTTTTTTTTTAATTTATTTGAGAGAGAGAATGAGAGAGAGAGCACATGAGAGGGGAGAGGGTCCCAGAGGGAGAAGCAGACTCTCCGCCGAGCAGGGAGCCCGATGCGGGACTCGATCCAGGGACTCCAGAATCATGACCTGAGCCGAAGGCAGTCGCCTAACCAACTGAGCCACCCAGGCGCCCCACAAATTTTTAGTCTTTATGGTAGCTCTACTAGAAACATTTTACTCACCTCATTTTAAAAAATAAAGAGTTGATGCGTGCCTGGGTGGCTAGGTCAGTTAAGCGTCTGCCTTCAGCTCATGTCATGATCCCAGAGTCCTGGGATCACGTCCCACGTCAGGCTCCCTGCTCAGCAGGGGGGTCTGTTTCTCCCTCTGACCCTCCCCGCTGCTCATGCTCACGTGCTCTCTCTTTCACACATGCATTCTCTCTCTCTCAAATAAATAAATAAAATTTAAAAAAATAAAAAATAAAGAGTTGATACCCAGTAATGTTAAGCAGCTTTTCCAGAGACATAGCTCTAGATCATTTGGTTCCTATCTCCAAGAGAGGTACAATACGCTGATAATTATGAAGCATATTTCTTCTATTCTTCTGGTTTAGTGATTAACTAGATTCTGATATATTTTTAAGTGTTACATCATGAAGGCTAAATTAATTTAGCAGTAAGTAAAAATCCTAATGTAGAGTTTTTAAAGGGTTTGATGCAAAACCACTAAGAAAGAACTGGAAGCTCCTACCAAGTATACTATCAATACGGAATTACCTATCACTAGCACCACTGTCCTTCATAAAATGTAAAGATTACAAGTAAACTTGAGTAATGTATATCTGTATGCCTGGTCAGGGCATGCAGCTAGATCAGTGGATTGAATTGGGATTTCACTTTAATATTGTAAATCAATACTAAGGTATCTATCTATATCTGGAGCTATATTCTCATAATAATATTTAGTGTATATACATATATACATGTACGTGTGTATATATATACATGTATATATATAATTATATGTGTGTATATATACATGCATATACATAATTATATGTGTATATATATAATTATATGAAACCAATTGTTTAAAACCTGTTCAAAATTTGCTTAGTAGGTATAAGATCCTAGACACATTTGAATTTTATTAAGTTATGCAGGAACTTATAGTTTCCTAGTATGGCCCTATTTCAACATTTAAAATTTTATTAACTGAACCACTCCTTCCTCTGTAACTTTGTCGAACACCACTCTTTCTCCAGTCTTACCAATTCTTTGCTTCTCAGAATTTTCTATTTGGTTTATAAGTTTATAGACTCACAAATGCTCTTCTCTTTCTTTAAGATACATTTTCCCCATAAACTCCATTAATTTTGGTGAAGTCCTGATCATCCTTCAAAACTCAAACAAGGGCCATCTTTTTTAAAAAGTGTTCCAAAACTATTTTTCCAAAGACGGCCTGGTACCTCTTCTCTGTGTCTTCACAGCACCTTTAGTATACTTCACTCAGCACTTAGCATCCTGTACTGTAATTAGTAATTTATTTTCTATCTCTCCCACTAGTCTGTATGCTTTTTGAGGTCAATTCATTCTGCCTCCATATTCCAGGCACCTAAGCCAAGTGTTCACCACATATAAGGAACTCAATAAATATGTATTAAATGAATGAGTCAGTGAAGTTTTTGGAGTAAAAGTCCTCACTGGCAATATCTATACATGTTGAAAAAGAAAGTTTAGAATAGGAATAGAAAATGCATTTCATCCTTTTTGCCAAATCTGGTCAGTTGATAGTTTCAGCCTCAAGTGTCAAATAAAAAAGTATTCTGAGACTCTTTTATTTGCAGTTGATTGGAAGAGAAAAGCATGGTTAATATGATGCCTGAGATGGATATGGGAGAAGAAAGTAAACGCCTTAATTTTAAGTTATTTGACTTCCCTGGGCTAGAATTGGCTAAATTCATGTAACTCCAAGGACTTGTATGAATAGTTTATTTTCTCATTAAATGCCTACTATCAACTTATTTATATACAGGATTGCTTCTGTATTCAGCTGAGGACCTATTGCTAATTTAATTGCTGAGCAAGTTTTTCAGCTTGACTTGTAAACTCTTGAAATGGAGTATTTCTAAAGAAAATAAACAACTCCTGCTTTGACATAAGTACAAGGTCTCTTAAACAGTGGCAGGCACATCTTGAAATAGCATTTAATATTATTTCAGCTTCTTTACTCTGTACTTTTGAAGGTCCATGTAGAAGATTTCATGGAAAACATGGAGACTTATCTTCAGTGATTTTTTCTGAAGTGGAAGAATATAAAATGAGGCAAAAATTCAGGAAGGCAGAAATATTTTTTTAATTACATCCACTTTTCCTGTTGGTGTTATGCCTGCTCTTCCTTCCCCCACTAAAAAGCTAACTGTACACAACCTAATTGTAATAGATATCATTTTATTAAACACTATCTTAGTTCCAGGCACTGTGCTATGTATGTGTACAATTAAATAGAAAGTACACAACTATACATACACATTCTACCTACCCACCTCCTATCTAATCAATATAAGGTTATTAGCTACCTTATCTTAGGAAAGACTGTCCTTTGTTCTGAAATTGTATCCTTCACATTTTTCTTGACTAAATGGTGGATATAGAAGATAGTAGGAGTTTTATTTAATGCCATTACTTGGCAAAATGAAAGGTAGGAAATCTATATTTTCCTTCTCCTCCTCATTGTCTTTTTCCTTTTATCATTATTTCATCATTATCATCATCATCATTTTTAGTCTTGCTTGACCACTGAAAACTGAACTGAAAAAGGACATTTTCAATCAATGTAAAAGGAAATTTTCAGTCAATGTGAGACTGGGTACTCTTGTGCTCTTTCCTCACTTTTTTCTATAACCAGCATAAGTTAACATATTGGATTCAGATTCTCAGGGATTCCTTCTTGGCATTTGAAGAACACATAAGAATCCGTTTTAAAAGCCAATAGACAACATATCAGGAATGTTAATCTGAGGAAGAAACTGCTCGTAGCTATCCAGAACTTTGCCTGGCACCTAAATGGAATATTATGATTCTTTATTGTGGTGAGAATTTCATGTGGAAAAAAAAATAAGTAAAGTCAACAAAGGATATTTAATGACAGGATTTCTAAAACCTCTATTTCCAGGTTGATAAACATGTTGCCTCCATTTTGAAACCACCTGAAAATCAAACGTAGCCCCTCCACCTCTCATTCTAGACATCTGTGCAAACTTTAGGTACATTTGTATGTTTGGTCATAGATTAACACACAGAAATAGAACTAATATCAACACTGTTGCAAAGGAAAGTCTTTTATGTAGATACTCATAAAATAAATGCTTTTTAAAAGAAGCATTGTGTCTATCTAATTGGAAGTCTTAATATGAGCTGTTCCCAGACATTTAACAAATACAAATTATTTATCAAACCATAGTTTCATTGGTTGCCTTTCAACCTGTTGTGAAAACTTCACAAAAGTTTTGTACCTGAAATAATTCCCAAACTATGTAATGCCCCAAGTTCCTAAATGCCTCATTTTTCTATGCTAAGCCAGGTAAAAGATTATTTTGTTCTTTAGATGAAGAACCTAATTGATCATGGAGAGATCTTTATTGTTTCAGTATATAAGAGCAGTAATCCTCATACTTTTGTTCTCGGGATCCCCCTTTATACTCTTAAATACTATTGAGGATCCCAAAGAGCTTTCGTTATGTGGGACATATGTATTGATCCTTTTTATATTAGAAATTAAAATATACATATTTATTACTTTTAAAACAATAACTAATACATTATATTTCAACATAAATAACATTTAAAAACAAAATATAAATATATTTTCCAAAGCAAAAAAAAAACCAATTAGTGAATAAGGTAGCGTTATTTAAAATTCTTCCAATTTTCTAGTGTCTGGTATAATAGAGGATGGTTGAGTTCTCATATTTGGTTCTGCACTCAGACTATGGCAAAAATGATTTTGGTTGCAATATAGGAAGAAGATTCAACATCACAGACATAACTAGTTAGAAAAGGGAAGAATACTTTACCAGCCTTTTCAGATCATTGGGGATATTCTTGCCTAATGTCAATGTTACTTTTACGCTCTGCTCCTGCTATATTGTTCTTCTATTCCACTAGGGCTATAACTGACTTGACATATTTCACATGTGTAATTGAGGACATCCTTCTTTGATACTATACCAAAAGTTGACAGGTGGGACTTTATATATTAAAATCCACTGGTCTGTCTTTGAGTGAATTTTTCTCTTTATCCTGCATAATTTCGTAACATCATTCAAAAGTCATTTGGAAATATTAGTTCATTGAGTTATGCAGTTCTTCTAAATGCTGACTCATTCTATTACAAAGCATGAAAAATTGCACCTGTGAATATTACCACCTATTTCAACACAAAACTCTAGGTTTGGGGAAGCTGTCAAGCTCACAGTGGTGGATGCAACTTTTCTAAACTTCTAATATTTGCTTGCAAGCTGAAATGTTTCCATTGACAAAAAATACGCTGGTTGTATTCCTTGAAGTGACAGGCTTGCTTCATTCATTTTTGAGAAAATGTTTGCCAGATACCCAAGTTGGAATAACCATAGTTTGTCATTCTTTTAGTTAAAAATGATGATGTATGAAAAAAACAACAACAGCTAATTCAGTTTGCAACTCAGTCACACAAATACTTTGTCTCAAGGTATCGTCAGTATTTAGCAGACATGTTTTATGCATGCTTCCCCTTTTGTCACACAGAATATTAAAACATATATATCAAAGGGCTGGGATTTAATAAGATCAATAATTTTTACGGCTTCATCAAGGACATTATTAAGTGAAACTGGCTTTCTTTTTGTGAGTTCATTTGGTGAAGAATCTAATGATTACTGGTTTAGCGTTAGTTTAGTGTCACATTAAAGTGAAAGCAGTGTTATTCACCATTATTTTGTACCATCAGCTCAAATGTCAACACACTGAAATGCAAATAGCATCATCGTGTTGTTATGAAAATCATTTTGCCTTTGTACCTAAAAAGTTCTTGGGTACCCCTGTGGTTCTACAGGCCACACTTTGAGAACCTCTGTACCTGAGGCATGACTAGATCCAGGCTAAATTTCAAAGTAGGTAAGAATTGCCTTTGGTATACAACATCTATCACTGTATGTGCCCCTTCCCTATATCCCCTCTCCTGCCCTGACTTCTCACCCTTCCACATCCCCCTTGCCTCACAGCACTCTTAATAGGCTAAGAGGTACAATGTCTCAAGTGGGATCCCTGGGTTGAATTCTACCTTTGATGTCATCAGTTATCAGCTCCCTCTCTGCATTTCTCCATTTCAAAATCTGCTTCCTGTGTATCTCATTCTGAGGGATACAATTCCCCAGGAAGTATCTGGTGTCCTGACATAAGATGCCATGTAGCATCTTTTCTTTTCTTTTTTTCTCTTCTCTTCTCTCTTCTTCCTCAATTCTTCCTCTCCTCTTCCTCTCCTCTTCCTCCCTCTTCCTCTCCTCTCCTCTCCTCTCCTCTCCTCTCCTTTCCTTTCCAGGAGAGGGGGAGAGAGAGAGGGGCAGAGGGTGAGGGAGAGAGAGAATTTTAAGCAGGCTCCATGCCCAGTTTGAGCGCGACTCAGGGCTCCAGCTCAAGACTCTGAGATCATGACCTGAGCTGAAATCAAGAGGCTCATGCTTAATCAACTGAACTACCCAGGCGCCCCACAACTGGTATATTCATCACTTGATAAAACTTTATATGTTATGCTTACAAAGTTAAACATCTGTTAATATATTTCAAATCTCTAATGAAAAAAATGTCTAATATCAGAGTTAAAGTATGATTTGCAATAAGTTAAAAACATGGCTCTCATACAAATATATAGTAAGTATGTGTCAAAGATTTATTTACCTCATTGATAAGAGAACCAGCAGGATGGTAAGCCTAGTTCAAAGGAGAAAATGAGAAAAAAAAATTATTTATATGGTCAGTAGAAAAAAGAATGCTAAAATAAGGCTGCAAAATTAGATCCCAAACTGATTCATGTCCTGCAGTATAATAAAATCTTAACTTTTTGAGTTATATTTCCTACTGGACAGAAATTATTTGTATCTTTACTGGACAAAAATAATTTGCAGCTTATCCATCTTGTGTATGTTAAGCTCTAACTTCACTAAGTCCAGGCCCTAATCAAGACAATTATAAATCAAACACTGTTGCCTTTCCTTAAAGCAAAAATGGACCCTCACACGGGCTTGTTCAACAACACTTCTGTATGGCTCTGAAAGGCAGTGTAGTCATCTTTTTGCCTTATTTCCAAGTTTTGGGTCATTTTTCTTAAATTAGCAACAAAATTGTGGAGGTGGATGCTTGGGGAAAGATCTTCCCAGGCTCTTGAAGTGCTGTAATATAGTCAAATGTGGACTATTTATTATATTTATTGAACATCTACTTTGTGACAAGCATTATATAAGGAGATTTTATGTATAATTTTATTCTACCTTCACAGCAACTTCCTCCTGTGCAGAGGGAAAAACAGGGACAGGCAAGTTAGTGAGTTGCATCAGGTAGCACAATTAGTAAGTAGAAGAACAAACTTAACTCTTGTGTTTCTGGCAAGCAAATTTAATTCATTCATTTTATAAGATAATTTTTTTCTGATTTAAAAAATATTATAGGATCATTACAGAAGGTATGACAAATAGAAAAATCAAACTCCCTCAAAATTCCACAACTCAGACACAAACCCAATTAACATTTTGGTGTTTCCTTGCAATTTTTATTAAACATATAAGTTCATGAATATGTGGTTGCAAATTGTACTGTGATCTCTAAGGAGAAAGCACCAATGGGGTTATAAGGTAACACTGCGTGGATAAACCATAGTATATCTGATGGACCCCTTATCTTTGGACATTTAGAATTTTCGGTATTTAATACTATAAATAATATGATGGACATCTTTAAATAACAGTATCATTTTATCTTCCTATCAACTCAGTGAATAGGTACTATGATTATCTATAGTTCTTAGTTGAGGAAGGACACAGCTGGTAAAGAGCCCTTAGAAAACTAAACCTATATTTTCAACCACTGGTGGAGCAAGCACTTGGGTTTAGATTTTTTTTCTACAGATTCAGAACAATCTGATATTCATTGTAATGTCTGCATTCACATTTGAAGTTGCATTTGCTGCCATGATTTGTGAGATTTTGCTTTCATGAGACAAAATCCACTCTCTGCTTCTATACACAGCATTAGTCAGCATCTACTTTGCTCTCGTAAGCCAATAAAACATGCCCTGGGAGGTGGTGCTTCATGCATATGCGTGCCATATACTGCTACTAATCCACAGGTGTGTTTTATCAGATTATTAATATTTCTCAACACACATAAAGCTTCAGTCTGCCCAGTTCTGTAGAAGTCTCTCCTTTGAGAAGACGGGTTTGTTTGTTTATTCAATCAAAAGAAAAATTATCTTCAGTTTTGACATATACAACATATGGAATTGCACGGCATTACTAGGCAAAACAAGAACTCAACCACAGCTGTTAACACACCAAATTCCACCAAATGTTCTGGATTTGGGGAGTGTTCAAAACTTCTTTAGTGCAAATAAGATGTTAAAATGCATTGAACTCATTGGAGGGCTTCTACATTTCATATAACATTTTGTCCTCAGGCGATGGAGAGCAGAGATTATCTATATCTTGAACCTAACACACCCTTTAATTATGTAAATAAATTTGTTTTCTTGTGCAAAGAGAATTTTCTCTTTACTGTTTATAGCCTTGAAGGATGTAGTTTCAAACCTCTGTTCTGCCTTCTGAGATTATATTTCATGGGCTTTTATCAATTTGACTTATTCTTGTTAGTCTATTGTTTCAAAAACATGTTTCCATAGCATTACTAGTGTAGAGTGGATTACTGAAAAAAGTAAACAAGGATATTTTTGAAAGGGGCTGATGTCCCTGCTTTGAAAGATATACTGAGATCAAAAAGGGTCTTCTTGGGCGCCTGGGTGGCTCAGTTGGTTAAGCGACTGCCTTCGGCTCAGGTCATGATCCTGGAGTCCCGGGATCGAGTCCCGCATCGGGCTCCCTGCTCTGCAGGGAGTCTGCTCCTCCCTCTGACCCTCCCCCCTCTCATGTGCTCTCTGTCTCTCTCATTCTCTCTGTCTCAAAAAGGGTCTTCTTTAGCAGTCTGGATATACAGAAACTTCTGCTTATTAAAAGCACAAAACAAACAAAAAACCAATCACCATCAACAACAACAAGCTATTTTTCCAGCTAACCCTCAATTTAATGTTCATTATTTTGAAAATGCTCTTCTTGCAGGAGCAATAGAAAATTTGACACAATTAGTGACAAACTCTGACATCCATCCTGAAGGGACTCAAGTAATTCCCCAAAGTATTTTCAGCTATTTATGTCATTTTATATTTGGCCAAGTGTGAAAGAAAATCTTATATTTTGCCCCCAGCTTTGGGGAGATATTTAAGACAGAAAAACAAATGTTACATGTCTATTTCTCAATGTACTTCTGAAGCTGCCTTCAAAATCAGTGCAGAGAAGAGATATTTTATAGCTCTTATGATTGAAAATATCAAACTCCAATGATACTGATGCATTCATAAGGTCCCCAGAACCTCCCTGAACTAGGGCAGGAAAGATGCTTCCTGGAGGTGAATGTCAGGAGGTGAGTGTCGGGACCATCTCTGAGCTCCACTGGGTCCTGGGTGAGTCCACTAACCTGTGTAGGATGGGTGTCTGGCAAGTTAGGAAGCCAGAGCTGGGAGTATCAAGTTAGGATTCCTCTGATTTGAATCCCCAGGACTTGTGCTTGTGAAGAAACGCCTAACAAAACAAAAAATAAACAAAAACGAAAACAAAGCAAAGGATTCTCCTGGCTATTCTCCCTAGAGTTTCCCTAGGGCTACCCTGGCTCTGGGCCTCACCACACCAGAAGGGATAGCACAATTTGATAACATCTCTGCACCCAAGGAACTCAAAGGGTTAAACGGGGGACTAATTAACTCCTACAGTGATATTTGTTTTTAAATGGTAAACACAGGCTTGTCCTTGATTTACCGTATCCAATATCTCACCAGCAGTTTGTGGTCCAGGCCCCCATCTTTCTTATTAATAAACACAGATTCCCTCAAGAATCAAAACCCTCTTGATGCCCCCAGTTCAGAGATTGGGATCACATGGCCCTGGATAATATGGCTGGGGATGCTATCTTATCTGGGATAGAAAGAGAAGAGAAAGTGATGGGACTTTACACTTACCCCAGGCCTCCATATGTTTCACGGGGCAATGCCTTTTTCTTTCTATGGACTGTGACGCAGGTTCTCTCTTGCAAGATGCAATATGCTTCACATGGACAGTGAGCATGTCAGGAGAGGCCTTTCCCAACTTTGGCCCTTAGTTTGTCCTCGTGTAGAATGAGGGGCTCAGAAGAGAGGCTCCTCATAAGTGTGTTCTGGATCTAGCCTCCTACAAGTGGTGTGACCCCTTCCTGAGTTTCTCCCTCTCTTCCCACGTTCTACTAAGTCATGGAGGCCACACAGAGGGGATCCCTGGGGCGGAATGCTGACTCTGCCGGCTGCCAGTTGTTGTACCTTTAAGTCACCTGTGCTCTCTCTAAATATCAGTTTCCTTATGAGATGGGACTAGTTCTCCTACCTTGTAGGAGGGGTATGTGATTACACGAGATCATACAGAGGAAGTCCTTAGAAGAGTGCCCAAAACATTTTAAGTGTTAATAAATGTTAGCTATTGTTTTGCTTTGTTTTTTTAGACGAAATAGTGTATGTTATGCACATGGCACAATTCCTGATACACAGAAAGAATCTAATAAACATTAGCCATTTATTATTGTCATCTGAAGAAAGGTAAGGTTTTGTTTTTAAACTTTTCAACAGTATTTTTGATTTGAAGAAACACTTTACTTCATCCCTCTGGAGGTATCTAAAGATGAAGGGGCTTCTCCTACCTCCCTCTTGCCTTAGTCGAGAGAATGTGCTGACTTCAGAAAGACTTCTTCTGACAATTCTTTGGTGTCCATACAAAACACTGAGACACAGTGTTCTCCCTCTTCTATTTTTACCCCCTTTAAGCACCAGCGGGCAGTAAATAAACTGAGGCTCAGATGACTTCAGTTTGAAGACAACCTCCTGCAGCTGCTGATAGCTGCATCAGCCACAGTTTGTGCTAGGAAGGGGTTGCTGCTCATATGCATGCAAGAGCAGGAAATTCATCAATCTACTCAAAGGCAGACCAGTTCATTGAAGTAGCTAATAGAAGTTAAACAAAGGCATAGGAAAATAGGAGACAAATTATATGTAAAGATAGTTACATGCATAGTGTTTTAGTCAGCTTGGGCTGCCATAACAAAATACCACAAACTGGGTGGTTCTGGAGGCTGGAAGTCCAAGATCAAGATGCTGCCAGGGTTGGTTTCTGGTTAGGCCTCTCTTCTGTGCACACATGGAGAGAATGAGCCCTGGCATCTTCCTTTTTTCATAAGGACAGCAGTCCTATAGAATTAAGATCCCACCCTTATGACTTCATTTAACCTTAATTACCTCTTGAAAAGCTTGATCTCCAAATACAATGACCTGGGAGGTTAGGGCCTCAATATATGTATGAGGGGGCACAATTCTGTCCTTTTCATATATACATATAATAATAATTTATATATATTAATATTATATATACTCATAAAATTCATCTATATGGATATGTATATTAACAGGTAAAGAAGTAGCCATTTGAAGCAGATTTGGTCCCTGTATTCTGTGTTTTGTGATTTCATAATTCAGTGGAAATCAAGAAAGTTCACTTTTACGTTTTTTTAGAGAGGTCTGCAGTAAATACTGACTCGTCGTTTCCACCTACCATGTGCAATCATTGCCCTAAGTACCTATATCCCTTATAGATTTTTTTTACTGACATTATTTGTTATTATTCAATTATCATCTGTCTCTATCTTCCAGACTCTATCTAGTCTAATTCCCGGGTTCCATGATTACCATAGTTTTATGTCTTGCCCCTGATTGCTAATTGCTCAGCATTGTACATGGTGCACAGGACGCCAAGCATATTCCTGTCTGCACTTCTGCACTTAAAATCCCTCTGCTCTGAATACTGTTTCTCTTAACATTTATAGGGCCAGCATACTTCTGAAAAATCTCTACTCAACTGCTCCCTCCTCTGAGGCCTTTCCTGCTTGTACTGCCAAAAACCGTCCTATGTCCTCCTCCACTGTACTTTTCCTTGTAAAACTTTTCAATAACTAACCTTGTGCTGTATGTCTAATTAGTTTCATTATTGTCTGACTCCTGCTTTAGAAATTAGGCTTCAAGAAAGCAGGACATTCATTAATTTGTTCACTACTGTTTTGCTCTGTTCACAGAGTGCAGAGTCTGGAATGTAGGACATTCTTGATAAAATATTTTAAGTACATGAACAGACATTATTTGATAAGATGAACAAGTGAAATATTCTGAGTTTAGTTCCTCCATAAAGGGACATATCAGGTAGTGAAAAAAGGAAATAAATTCATTCTTCTCCCAGGTATACTCATCTTCTACTTCCTTGACTCCTCCTCTGCATTCTTTAGGTCTCTGAGACACTTTACCTGATCCATGAAGTTGGGAACTGGGGTCTCTTCCATGCACTTTTCCTAGACAGTGAACTTCACACTGATACATGTATCACACTCCTCTGACTTCTCTTGATTACCTACTAGAATATATGTTCCATGAGGGCAGGAACCAGGATTGCTGGCACAGAGCAGAGCTCAATAAATATTCACTAAGTGAGTGTTAAAGCTTTTTAAATGAGGAAATGGTCTTCTAAGCCATAATCAGCTCAAATAATGCCTTTTCCTAGCCTAAATTCAAGGTTCTATGGGGCCATTCTCTGCCACCTTTAGAATCATATTTGAAGGTGAGTCCTCCCCCAACATTCTTGCATTACTAGGCTCCATGTAAAGGTGTAATACTAGAGAAACCAGAATACTTTACTTATTAGTGAAAATTGTGGGGGCTTCCAATGGGAAAGGAATATGTTAACTAATTGGAGTAAAAAAAGACTTGAAATAAAAAAATTATCTTTTTAGTAAAAAAAAGATACTAAAATTATTCCTAACTGGGTTCTTGTTCAAGGTACCATATTAAAATCTTTATGCCCAATTTCTCATTTAACACTTAGACCATAAAATAAATATTATTATTAGCCCCACATGAGGAAATTGATCTCTTCAGGGAGATTTAGTGACTCACTCAAGATCATAGACTAAATGAATGATGAAATCTGTACTCTAATCTAGATCTACTTGACCCCACAACTTGTCCTTCTCATAAATGCTACTTAAACTATCGGGTTGTTCATATGCCCTAAATCATATAACACCCAACAGAAGTTATTTATTCAACAGGTCTATGAAGTATGTCTGTAACACCTTGGGGAAACAGCACACTTAAACCTTAAGAAGATATAAGAAGCTAAAATTAGATCTAGAGTTCTTAATAACCTTTGTACCTTATGCTTGGCTTCCTCAATGGAGGCAAAACCCAAGAGCATTAGAGCTGAAAAATGTGTTTAAATGTCTTGTTCAGTGCCTCCATTTTAGAGATAACAAAACTAAGATTTGAGCAATGATACAAGTTTACAAAGGTCATCCAAGTAAGTTGTCGTAGAACTAGTACACTGCTTTGGAAAGATAGTAAAAATAATCACCTAGTAGCATGAAAGGAACATAATTAAAAAAAAATTATCAAGCTGGGTTTAAAAGTAGCCAAACATAGGGTGCTTGGGTGGCTAAGTTGGTTAAGCATTCCACTCTCGATTTTGGCTCAGGTCATGATCTCAGGGTTGTGAGATCGAGCCCCGCTTTGGGCCAAGTTCTGGGCGTGGAGTCTGCTTAAGATTCTCTCTGAATTCTCTCTCTCCCCCTCTCTCTAATAAAAAAAAAATATCCAAACATACCTGATTGTATCTACTCTTGGGAGTTAGATCCTTGTAGTGTAATTTAGTATGAATGGATATATATGTATACACACATTTTTTTTAACTTCGGTCCATGTGTTTGATAGCTTTTTGAAACCATTACAAAAGAATTTGACCATGGCACATATTAAGGTAATTTATGAGCTTGTGATAAGAGTGATAGGGTTGTATTAAAGAGTGATGTGTAGATATGCTTGGGTAGGTTTGTTGAATCAATAGTAGATACTTGGATCTTGTCATTGTATAATTTACTATCTGTCTAATCAGTGAACTCACAGCTAATACTAGATTTGAAATGATGAGAAAGTTAGTGTTTTACATATGCTACTTCATTAAATTTCATATGATTATTATTAAACCAAACATGGAGCCAGTTCACAGTGGATGCCTAAAGAATGGAATTTGTTTATCCCTTTTTAGGCTCCTGTTTCTGTATGGAAACAAATCAGATACAGATTCTCTTTTCCACATTAGTTGGGGTGAGAACTAAACCAGACAGAAAATCTGAAAAAAAAGCACACCAAAATAAAAATGATATAAAATCTAAATAGCACCATAATAACGTTAAACAATCAATCTAAATGACATTGAGAAGGATATCCCATAGCTAACTATAAAGTTTATTTAAAAAGACTCAACGTTGCTCTTCCTCAAGTCTTTAAATTCACAGCAAATTGAAATTATAGTGAATTTTCCCTTTCAACATGTACCTTGTTGAAATTAATCCATTAAATGAGTAGTGGGCTTTTCACTTATTAAAATAAATGTCTTAATGTGGTAAATACATTTCAAGCCTTTTATTTACTGTCCTAGGATCCAGTGGGTTTTGCCAGCAATGGAAAATGCAGTCCAGATGATTTCTATGTATGTAGACAACCATAATTACATCCCTCCATTGGGAAAGGGGTGGCTTAGCCAGGGTTCCAAAGATGTTTGTTCTTATCTTCCTCATCTCTCTAGCAATTGGTGAGTCCCTTAACTTCTTTGCCCTTAATTTCCTTAAGTACAAAATGCAGATAAGGAACTCAGAGAACTGCAGGGAAAAAATGAAAATAAAAAAATAATAGATATAGCTTATTGAGTATCTACCATAGGCTGGTGCCTGAGTTAAAGACTTTACGTGTTCTATTCCATACAATAATCACTAAAACTCTAGGCAGTAGCACTATTGTTTCCATTTCATAAACAAAGAAAATCAAGATTAGTCTCAAAAAGATTCGATGCTTACCTAGGGTCATATGGCAGAATCAAGGTTTGAATAGAGGTTTCTCTGATTCCAAACTAAATACTCCTAGCTACTACCCTAGAGTATACTGCATATACAGAAAACATTGTAAAAAGCAAATGATGCCAAGGGAAATTATGGAATGCTTTCAATATGCTCACTATCATAGAAGGTGTTTTTATTGGTTATCCTATTTAATTTTCATGACTCTGGTGATAGTTATATTCACATTTACTATTCACTTAAATTTTCTCTAATTTCAAGGTATTCCTTTACTTTGCCAAGGTAGAAACCAGAACACTTATAAAATTACACTATTTCTATAATATGAAATGGCAATATTAGAAAATATTAGCAATTGTAAGTGCCTCACTGAACATGAAATAATGAGTTATGAAAGGGAATGATGGATCTTTGTGTCATCCATGTCAAAAGTTTGAGGGCCTGAGGATTTTTTTTTTTTTTTTTTGGATACACTGGAAAAGAGCAGTCTAGAAGAAAATGATCAAGGGTCAACATGACTTTTCATAATGATAAAAGTTATGATTGCAGACATTTGCCTAACATATTCTTGCTTTTTAAATAAGCCTGAAGTGAGAGTTATAAGGAAGACTGGATATGCTGCTCTTTTAATTCCTCAAGCATATATATACATACACACAGCTGACTCTTGAAGAAGTGGAGGTTAGGGGCATCAATCCCCCATGTAGTTGAAAATCCCTGTATAACTTTTTACTCTACCAAAACTTAACTACTAATAGCCTGCTGTTGACCAAAACTTGATAACATAAACATTTGATTAATACATATTTTGCATGTTAAATGTATTGTATACTGAATTCTTAGAATAAAGTAAACTAAAGAAAAGAAAATGTTATTAAGAAAATCATAAAGAAGAGAAAATACATTTACAGTACTGTACTGTAAAAAAAAATCCATGTGTAAGTAGACCTGTGAACTTCAAACCCATGTTGTTCAAGGTTGTATAGACTCACACATACATACATATATTGTATTTTAGGGAGGATATCTTATTTATATAGTAGACTTTATAATCACTTCTTTTGATAAAGACAAGTGGATTAAATGAAAGAATACAAAATTGCAGTCAACAGGACATTGCTACCGGTCTCTTTTGAAAGAGTGCCAAAAAATTTCATATCATGTGGTGGAAAGTATAGGATGGTTTTCAAAAGATGTAAAAAGTGAATCAGAGTACAGCCTATTTCTTTGCCTAAAATATTCATAAAAACAAATATCAATTGGTTTTCTAGTTTTAATTTTCATAAATATTTGTATATGTCTAGTATATGTGTGTACATGAGCAGAGAAGGGTTTCAATATATTAAGTCTTGTTCTGCCTAGACTCTTCTACATTTTCTTTTGTCAAATTAGCTTTTCCTTGAGAGAACTTAATTCTAACTGATTTGGGACAAACTGACAAAGCTTTTTGAAACATTTTCAATCAGTGCCAACTTTTAAAGCATTTTCTTGTATTTATAGGAGATTAAAACAGTATCCAAGCAATATTTCCAAAATCACCTTTCTGAATGCTTCTCTACTGTACACTGGATCATTGGTCCTTTGATGCCCATACTGTCAAAAGCACCTGTCTTATTCATTTCTAGTCACTGTACAGCTTGTCATAAGCCCTCCCCCATCCTCCCCAGGGCTATTCAGAGCCTTTTCTTCTAGTCTGAATGTCAGGCTCACTTGTCTTTCTGGTTTGCCTATCATGTGGTTGGTTGATTCCTGGTGCCACCAAACCCTGTTTTAGGGACTGCTGCCTGAGTTTTCTGCCAGCATTTTTTACCAAGGAAGCCATGTATACTGAGAAAGCTGAGACCCATCCTATGAAACCTGCAGAGATTTTCACTTAAGACATTCAACATACCTTCAGGGTCAGAGTGAAATATGCCTGACTCTGGCTGATACACTCCAGCCCTGCTGGAGACTCAAAAGAGCAGGAAGGTGGAAGAAGCACCACCTTCTGTAAAAGGATCTTCAGTGCCAGTGGTGGAGTCAAGCTCTGTGATCTGGGAATGAACACTTCTTTAAGTGCTAATATAAGATCGGAGAAATACCCAACTCTGAATCAGCTTGACCAACAGCATGACCACTAGAAAAGAATGAAAGGCCCCAATTACACTTGGCTGGAGTACATAAGATGTCTGTAGGGAATATTTGGTTTCCATCTAAACTTCCCTACCATCAAATGAAAAAACAAGTGGCTCAAAATGTTTCCAGAATTTATTGCTCAAACATTATATAGTGAACAAGAATGGGTTTTGTTGAACACATTTGGAGACTTTGTATTGTGGGCTAGCTGTAGCTATGACTTGGTGTACCCTGAGTTAGAAGTGTTTGTTCTCTAAAACACATGGTTCCCAGACTTACAGTGTACTATGATTTTATTTTATTTTATTTTTATTTATTTATTTTTTTAAAAGATTTTATTTATTTATTTGAGAGAGAGAGAATGAGAGACAGAGAGCATGAGAGGGAGGAGGGTCAGAGGGAGAAGCAGACTCCCTGCCGAGCAGGGACTCCGATGCGGGACTCGATCCCGGGACTCCAGGATCATGACCTGAGCCGAAGGCAGTCGCTTAACCAACTGAGCCACCCAGGCGCCCCTATGATTTGATTTTAAATGCCAAAAACATAAAATTTGCAGAATGCACTAACTTAGTACCATTTATGTAGGGGAATTTTCAGGTAAAGAACTAATTCCAATGGAGACAAAGTTATGGGGATGGGGAAGTTGGTATATTAATTAGTCTGTGGTTTCACATTGATATAGATATAATTTTGGAACTTTATATTTTACTTAAGCTTAAAAAACTTAGCCTTGGACAAGGCATGAATAACCTTATAGTATAGCATCCCCAGCATGGATTCTTGGTTCCCTAACATGTAACATGGGACCTCAGGGCCTATCTCATGCACACTCATCCTTTCTACCCTAATTCTCCATCAAAGCACTGACTGGCTCCGGAGTGTGTGAAAGACTAACTGTGTGAGAAAATGGATAGCTGAGCGTTGAACAGTGAGTAGAAAGGATTTCCTAAAAAATTTCCTAAGAAAAGAAGAGATCGTAGAGAAAGAGAAAGAGGTGTTAGAGGAAAGCTCATTCTAGAGAAGGTGCTTTAAAATGCGTACTATTATAGACCTCACTTAAGATTAACCAACAAAAACATCTCAATATTAGGACAATGTACTAGAATATTGAGATGAGTGAGAGATGCTGACAGCTGCATTCACAGAAGGTGATGAGTGAAGGTGGGCGTAGAGGCCTGAGTGTCTGTGCGCCTGGTTACACTCACAAGGGGATTTGGCAGACTGTGGTAGAAAACCAATGTTTAATGCAGTGAACACTAACACACTGAGTTCTGAGTTTTAATTACTGATATACTATGTTTGTGGGATCCCTTGCCAGAATACAAATCTGGTATCAGATATTGGATAGAAAAGAACTAATTTTTATTAAAAAAATAACATTAAACATAGAGGGCTATGAAATCCAATTTTGATCTAAATCTCAGTGCTCTGACTAGCTCCTCACATGGGAGACTCATCTCATAGGTTTTTATGAGGGCTGCATAAGATTTTGATGTTTAGGCCCAGTATGTGCCCAATGCATATTAAAGGTATAGCCCCTTTTTTTTTTTTTTTTTTTTAAAGATTTTATTTATTTATTTGAGAGAGAGAGAATGAGAGAGAGAGAACACATGAGAGGGGATAGGGTCAGAGGACGAAGCAGACTCCCTGCCGAGCAGAGAGCCCGATGCGGGACTCGATCCAGGGACTCCAGGATCATGACCTGAGCTGAAGGCAGCCGCTTAACCAACTGAGCCACCCAGGCGCCCGGTATAGCCCCTTTTTATAATTCTCACTGTAACACGATTTTTGTTGGTTTTATGAAAAATCCCTTTAATGTAGTTTTGGCCACCATTCTAGTATAAGGGGTGAAAAGTTGCCACAAAGAGTAGTCATATTACCCATGCGTTTTGATTTTCAGAAAGGGTTACATACAAAAGGGGATTTTACTTGCTGTTTCCTTGATTTTCAGTCTTTGCTCCTTAAGGCACCCATCATGGGCCTTTGTCCTAGACAACTGGACCAGGCTGTTGCAAAGGTTACCCTCTTTGATAGAGGGTTCATAGGGTTTGCATGTTGAGTCACCAAATCACTTGGAGTAAAATCATTGAAATCCAGATTGACCAACAACCTCCAAAAGCTTCATTAGGGTTTTGTCTAACCTCTACTGATCCTATTTCTCCAAAGTTTATGTTAGATTCTCTGATTCCCATTGTTTTTCATTTTAGTCTGACCTGTCAGTCTGCCTTTCTCCCCCTCTACAGTTGCACTTTTTGGAATTTCTCTGATTGGGCTGCTGGTTCTTAAACTTTTCCGTTAGGTAAAATCTAGCAGCTAAAATTTGTCTAATAAAGTGAGTTATACCTCAAATAAATACCTATGGTATGAAATTGAATGTTTCCTACCAATTGTTGAGGGTACATTTCGTTACTCTTTTCACTTATCATTTGTTAGCCTCTGGGCATATTTAAAAGAAGATCCCCATCAATCCTTATGGATGCTGGTATTTGGCCAGATCTACAACTTCAGAACAAAGTGGAGGAATGACTCAATTATCCTTGCTCATGCCTGAATTATCTGTGTAATTGGGGCAGGAAAGTGCAGGCAATGAATGTTGCCTATTGCTATTTTTAAGCTCTGCTCCTGCTGCGTTGTTCTTCTTATGTTTCACTAGTGTTGCCACTGGATTTAAATATTTTACATATCGTAATTAATGATTTGGTTGCACCCTGAGGCTTTCTTAGCAAAAGGCACAATTTTGCAAATTGAATAGCAAATAATTACATAGGTGATATCATTTATGAATAGGAAATGAACAGATACATTGGTTTGTCTTCAGGTTTGTGTATTTAAATGGCATGTTCTCAATTTATTAGTGATAGTTATGAGAGGGCTATTATTGTCAAAGGCTCAGGTATGTGTGGGAAGGAAATTAACTTAATAGAATGATAACTGATCTTTAATGATATAAAGAGAGAATGGTCTACTTGACCTCCAGAGTGCTTAAGGTTAAAGGGGAAACACATTCAAAACCTGATTTTCTCACACAAGCAGATATCTTTCTGGTGTTTTTCCATTTCAAAATAGAAAGTGGAACCCTAGTCCTAAAAAACAAAACAGAATAAAACTCAATCAAATACTGAACTTCAGATAAACTATAGTACTATGCTTGCATGCCAGGCATTATATAAATCAATTAGTAGGTATTTCCAATTTCAGTGAACTCTTCTACTTACCAAGTAATGGATTACTTTCATTTAAAGTTAGATGTTTCCCTTCAAAGGGAAAGCCTGCTTTAATACTCAACCTAAAAAGGCACTACCATAACCAAAGACAACTTGGTTATAAATAGACAATCATGACGTTATTGCAGCTGAGGAGATTTCATCCCATTAGGAACTTCACTCAGAAATGTAGAGGAGTGCTTAATAATGAATGAATGTGATTTAAGGCCGCTTTATACTGATGACATTTTTCCTATAAATATTACAGAGACGTTTAAATTTTTATCTCCCGTAATTCTAATGAATGAATTTCCCTGACCCTTACTGAAAATTACACCTGTAAAGTCGGCAATTTACTGATGATTGCTTAGGCTATTAAAGAGACTTGGGTTTCAAAACATTTTCATTTCATTCATAGATTCCTGTAATGCCTTTGGAACCAAAGTTTAAAGAAGCTGGGTTAGATGTGCTTCCAACGTTGGGAGAATGTTGTAGTTTCTTCAACAATTAACTTCATTAACACATTAAAAGCCCAACTAAAGTGGAAATGTCGGGGGGGGGGGGGGGGCCTGCCTGAAGCTGTTTTCCATGGATGGTGTGCTAGGAAGAAAGGATTAAGGGGGAATGGTGTGGTTGCTGCTCTTTTTTGAGAGTGTGTCCAACCCAATTCCATTTGTAATACAAGTATGTACACTCCTGCATTCCAGCCTGATGAAGTGTAAAAATTAAGGACTGAGAGACAGAAGTCTTGCTGTAATTATTTCCAGTGTTAAGTACAAACACTAATCAGTTTTTATCAAGTAAAAGAGAAAGGGATGCAGCATTTAGCTAAACTTATCAAATTTTCCAGATAACTGTAGCTTAACTCTTCCAGTAATACAGAGTTCACATTTTATTTATTTATTTTAGTGGAAAGCTGTCTAAATTGCCAAACTTGTATGACCTGGGTAGGAAGTATATCAAACACATAAATTCATTCCACCAAAATTTTTTGAGTATCTATGTGCTGAATCACTGTGCTGAGGGTAATGGTCTGCTGTTTCAAAAAATGTATGCACAAAGTTCACAAGAATATGGGCACAAAATGTACTACAGGAATAGACTGGGGAGAGATGAACTGAGAAGCCTGCTAGACATGATGTTGAACTGAATTTTAAAAGATGAGTTCTTTCTTGTTAATGGGAGAAAACACATTTCAGGCAGAGAGCAAGTATTCAAAGCATCCGTAAACTGGGAACAAATCAAACTTCTCTGATAACATATGTGTTCTGGTTTATCCTTTTTTTTTCATTCCCCCACCACTCCACACCCCAGTTGAAAAATTTTTTCACATGTGTAGTTAGTCACTGTAAATTTGATCTCCCCAATATCTCCTGAAGCTCTGTCTCCCTGCCTTATCTGTTCAGCAGCCACTGCTTTGCTCAGGTCCTCATTCTTTCTTCTGTGAACTATCCTCTTGGAGAACTTCCTGATTCCTCCTGCTTCAGTTAGATGCCTTGTTTTCCCATAATGCATATTCCTCTCTTCTAGCGTGTGTCACACAGTGATAGCCAATCACTGTGTGTGTTCCTTACTAGATTATGTGCATCCTGAGGGCAGGAACTATGCTTTGTCTTTTCATACATGGCTTCTAACACAATATTCTACATGATAGAAATTATCAATGAATAAATTAATGAATGAGCTACTTCTTCCCAGGAATATGATGTATTTATTATTATTATAATAAATACTGATATCAACATCTTATAGGAAATTCAGTTATTTTGATGTTGTCTTGTTAGTTTTGGCACATGCATTGTCTAGGACAGTTCTTAGCTCATAGATTTAATCCATAAATAATTCTTGCCTAAATGAATAAAGAAACTAGTGTTATGGATTGAATGGTGTCTCCCTGCCACCAAACGATATTGACATCCTAACTCCTAATACCTGTGAGTATGGCATTATTTGGAGATGGCTAAGTTAAGATGAGGTTATTAGGGCAGGCCCTAATCCAATATGGCAGTGTCTTTATACAAAAGGAAAATCTGGACACAGAGAGAGATGCTTAGGGAGAATGCTATGTGAAGACTGGAGTTATGCCTCCACAAGCCAAGGGACACCAAAGATTGTCAGCAAACCCACAGAAGCCAGGAGAGAGTCATGGGACGCAGTCTCCCTTGTAGCACTCAGAAGGATCCAATTTTACAAATACCTTGATCTCAGTTTTCTAGGCTTCCAGAACTATGACACAGTAAATTTCTGTTGTTGCAAGCCCCTCAGCTTGTGGTATTTTGTTATAGCAATCCTAGGAAACTAATACACCTAGGGACAAAGATTTAGATATTTTAATATATCTAGAGGCTAGTATGGATCTGTAGGAGGAATACAGTGGCACTAATGAAAATTATGGACATTATGAAGGCAGAAAGTGAGGAAATATTTTCAATCATGGCTAGTGAGAAAATTACTGTAGGTGTTATAAAAAAAAAGATGCAGATTCTTGTGGTAGGAGTATTGGGGGAAGTCTATACTTTGCAGTTGAGAATTAGATTTTCAGATCAGTGACCAGGCATGTGTATTCTTACGAAAAGCTCCTCAGGTGATTTGGGTGAACAACCAAGTTAGTAACTCTAAAGTAATGGCCTTCCTTTTGCAGCTCTAGGCAGGCTCCTATGAGGTTGTGCTTCTTCCCTGCAGGCTGTCTTCTCTTCTCAGTGTGCATTCTGCTAATGGTCAGATTGCAGTGGGAGTGAGCCAGACCTCCTGGTTCATTTTCTGATGGGGTTCTGCCCATTGAGGATAAACCTATGTTTACCTTTACAGTTGCAACCTTTTCTCAGTATTTTTTTCCTTTTGTTTACACATCTTTCTGTTTTCTCAAACTCACCTGCGGTACTCAGTCTTAAGACAAATTCTAAAGTTTACCACACTTTTCTGTTATTTTTATCTAAAGAAACAAACCTTTTTCTTTTCTTCCCTGGGTCTTGCATTCTTTTTCTCAAATGTTGCTCCTTATGGCAGAGCAGCTGAACTCAAACATTGCCAAGGAGACTAGTTAAACATAAGTCTTTCCAGGTTAACTACTGATCTATTATCTGACGGAGTCTTTTGCCCTTTTGAATTTAAAGTAAATCAGGATCCCCAGAGAACCCAAGGGAAAGAATATAGTGTTAAATGACTGTTTTACAAGGATTCAAGATGGAAAGATACTTTCAGAAATAGGCTAATGTGCACAGATTATAAAGAAATACAGAGACTCAAGTGTTTTGTTTTTTTCCATTTAAAAATATCAAAACAAAATGGGATCAAGGGATTTGAATTTAGTGTACATAAAATAAAAGAGCTTGTGGAACTTCCCTTGCATTTAGAGCAATCAGCTAGAGCACAACCTAAGTGGAAATGGATATGTTTGAAAAAATCTATATGCTCGTTGCAGAATGGTATGTTTGAGAGATTTGCTAAGTGCTTTAATACATCCTGAAGTACTTTCTAATCAAACATATTATTGCATTACTTTCAACACTGTTGTAAGTTGGAAAGTTTCCTTATATTTTAGCGGTTTTTAAAATCACATATTAAGTCTTCATTGCAGATCCATTTCATCATCTCCCATTATTCTAAAACGTTGTGTTAGTTTTCACTAAGCTTTGTGGCTGGCCATTGTTATGCCTCGACATACCAGGCTGTCAGTTTGGAGATGGTGCATCTGTTGTCTGAGCTTTGCGAATCAGGAAGTGTTATTTCCACAATTAGACCAGTGGCTATTGGTGTATGTTTTGGAGGGGAGAATACTTGCAGTGATGACAAATGGAAATATTTTATCTGTGGAAGCTCAAATCATTATGGTGAAGTTCAAGTCCTGTTCAACATATGTCTATAGTGACTTGTGGCTGAAATTTTACACCTGCTTATATAATACATGAATTGGGCCTGGTATCATGTGGATTGTTGATGGTGAAACTTGAAACCATGTGAAAATTATCTGGTTTCAGGTTTGGTTTCCAAAGCAAGGGACTCAGACAATAGTTATAGAATGTTCAAGTGAACCTGGGTAAATTTGTATAATTCTCCTAGCTTAAAGCCAGGGAAAAGTTTGTAATCCTCCCACCTAGCTGTGACTTCAAACTATGAAGCACAAAGGATAAAAGATCATAAATGTCTAAGGAAAAGTTTAAGAAGGATCAGGGATAAACTAAAATGAAAGAAGCTGGTAAACCCAAGAATGTCATACAACAGAGTACATTGCTCCCCTCCTGTGACCACAACCCCTTAATACTTTGAAACTTTCTGTTGTCCCTTCAATTCAAATGTTACCTTCTCTGTGAAACTTTCCTTGACCCCACAAATCAACATTAGATAATTACATCCTCTGTGCTCCCCAAATACTTTATTCCCATCTATTCTAAAAGTAAGTACATTTTTGGCAATTTTGTTTATTTCTTGCTCCCCCTCCCCACTCCTACCTACACTCTGAACTCCAGAGAGCATAAACTTCTATTTTTATTCATCTCTGTGTTCCAAGTACCTAGGATAGTGTCTGGCATATACTAGGCAAGCAATATGTCTCATGAACAAATGGCAGAATTAGTTGACTATGTGTCATCATTTTTGTTAGCTATTTAAAACATGAATGTAAGCAAAATGTCAAGCATAGAAAGGGTGCAGAAATTACTAAGAAATTGGCCTAGGATTTTAAATAATCTCTTGCATTTCCTACTGGGGTTCCAGCACTTGGTAAATGTGGTGAAGACCTGAGGAGACCAAAGCAAAGCTAAACGAAATAGTGCGTAAGATCCAGGCTTTAGAAAACAAAAGCTGAGTCCATGAAGGCCAAAGGAAATCAGAAAGAAAACTGAGATATGAAATGGTGAGCTTTGATAAAGGGGGTCACGAACAGCTATATTGGTTATCTCTACTGAGGTAAAGCAAGAATAAATGAAATAAGGATAAGCTAGATATAAAAACGCTATTACATCTTGTGATGAGTTACCAGGGGGTATCACAGTATTTTCCTGCTTCAAACTTCATCTAAGAAGAATCCACGCTGCAAAAGAATGATTCCAAATTCCAGGACTGATTATACCTTTTCATAGCTGAAAACCCCTCACTAAATATTCATTACTTCTAGTATTATTTTCTAAACTTGCCTGAAAATAATAATCCCCCAGAACACCAGTAAACATTAGAGATTCCTGCTCATCTTCTGAATGAGAATCTTGGGATGTGGGGGCTGGGAATCTGGTTTTTATATGACATTTGATTATTCTTTTCCTCAAGCGAATTTGGATTTATCTTCAGGATTAAGCACCTTTTCCTTAGAAAAGCACTCTGGGTCCACTCAGACTCTGGCTTCACTTGCCATGGACCCCCATTATGTTCCAGTAATAACAGTATACTGTTTTAGATCACTAGTTCATTCCAAATGCTATTATCTCTACTTAAATTCTTTTTTTTTTTTTTTAAGATTTATTTTTTTATTTGACACAGAGAGAGAGAGCACAAGGAGGGGGAGCGGGAGAGGGAGAAGCCGGCTCCCCACTGAGCAGGGAGCCTGATGCAGGGCTCAATCCCGGGACTCCTGGATCATGACCTGAGCTAAAGGCAGGCGCTTAACTGACTGAACCACTCAGGCACCCCATCTCCACTTATATTCTATTCACACTTCAAAGCCAACCTCAGATGACACTTCCTCTGGAAAACCTTTGTGCACCTTCCCATAAAAAGGACTAGACTTCATCTTATCACATTCTCTTTATTTGTTCTTGATTTATGTTGTTTCTCTATAGCAGGAGCTTCTTAAGATTAACAAACATATCTAACTTATTTATGTTATGTGACCAAGACCAGGCATAGTGCCTGGACATAATAGGGACATATGTTTCTTGACTTCCATTGTGTGACAGATATCTCTTATCCACACATCTTTTGCCCTTTATTTTATTATTTTTTAAAATATTCTATCTATTCGTTTGAGGGAGAGAGAGAGAGAGCAAGGGAGCATAAGCAGGCGGGAAGAGGGAGAAGACTCCCCACTGAGCAGGGAGCCCAATGCAGGGCTCAATCCCAGGACCCTGAGATTGTGACCTGAGCCGAAGGCAGATGCTTAACGGACTGAGCCACCCAGGTGCCCTTGCCCTTTATTTTTAACAAAGAGACTTGGTACATCTCAAATGAAGCCTCCTCCATGATGATTTTTCTGGATGGCTTTAGCTTTCTAGTGAAAAAGCTTTCTCTCTCTTTACAATCATCCTGTTTCCCTCTCTCTCTCTCTCTCTCTTTTTTTTTTTTTAAATGTATGTCTCTCTGACTAGAGTGTAAGTGATTTGTGATCAGGGAGAACATTTTTTATTTTATTTGCATAAAACTCTCTAGGATGAAGTGGCATGTGTAGATTTGGCTATTCTGCAATAATATATTTCTTAACAAAAGATCTGTACTAAATATGTCATGAAGTTAACATTTTTTAGATGTCAGTAATGGGTATACTTTATAATTTCATAAATTATATAATTTTCTGGACTTTTCTGATACTTCAAATAGTTTATAATTTTTAAATATTATAATTTTTTAACCCCAGAATTCTTAACCTGAGATCCATGTACCTCTGACTTTGGAAATTTCATAAACTCTTCAAAATTCTATATAATTTTTTTTTTTTTAAGTGTGGCCTTTTTCGGGAGAGAGAGCTCATGACCTATTACATTTCGAAAAAGATCTACAACCTCAAACCATTTAAGAGCAACTCTTCTGAACTTGCAATAATAATGGTAAGAAGAATTTGACAATTTACAAAGAACTTCCTCATGCATTTTTATAGCAACCCTGGAGAAGTGGCTATAGCAGGCGTTCTTAGCTTCATTGATCAAATAAGGAAACCAGCACTTGGAGAAGTTAAGAGCCTTCACTGGAGCTTATATCTCATGACTCCAGAGCTGGAGATCTTACCACTCTGCACCAAGTGGCTTCTTTCCATAAATACTGGTTTGCTTAATCTTCTTTGGACATTTGGAGTAGGTTAAGCTCCTTCCAGCAGCAGACAGGCAGGTGAAACTTAAATTATCACTTATACTTAATGAACGAGGTGACTTCCTCTCTCGGTCATTTGTCTTCAGTATCCATGAATATATAAAAGGGATTTCCTCTTCATTCCTTCATCCTAAATATAGATTAATTAAGAAAATCCTTGGACTTTCAGCATCAGCATCTTGTTCATCATTGAGAAACATTTGTTGAATGCATTTCATATGCAAGGCACTGTTCTTAATGCTAACAACTATAAATACATGAGCTGATCCAAGCAGACCACTGGGCAATTAATTCCAAAATAAACCAGAGGGCCCAGCCAGCACCAAGAAACTGTGACCACTGAAATACTGTTTCAATGATACCAGGGAGTGTGTACTGAGGGTCTTAAAATGAACTATACTCTTTGAACCAGTAATTCTACTTCTAGATATTGGTCTTATATAATTGTAAATTTAGAAAATTGTCTTTAAAGTAGGATTATTTAAAATAGTGTAAGAATAGAGACAACCTGAATCTCCAGCAATAGATCAGTTGATATGTACATTTTGATTCATTATTTCTGGATAGATAATGATAATTGTGGATAAATTGATACTTAATCGACCCCAACACACCCAAGGGATGCAACATTTTTATCTGTAGCAATGGTTCACTATGTAGAGATTCACAGCAGAAGTAGCAAGGAGAGATAAATAAAAATCTTTTATAAAGGACAGAGGTATATTTTAAAATGCACTTCATGAAGTTGGGCTACTCTCCTTCTTCCTAGGATAAGGAATATTCTTACTTTGTGGAAAATTAATGGTTTGTGATATTAGAAAATATTCATATTTTGATTTTGACTATCCACTATTCCTCTTAGCTGTGCTTTTAGAAACAGCAGCTCCCCTTTCTTAGGAAATTGCTCTTTCCCAGCTTCTTACAGTTCTCAGAGAAGGAGGGTTTGCCTCAAGATAGTGATGGAGCCAGGGTCAACCAGGGTCCTTTCCTGGGAACCAGAATGTCTCTCATTTCTCTGGGGTACTAAGCTGGGAGGACATCAAAACCTTCTCCCTCTTGCCACGTTATGTAAATGTTTCTTATTTGTAGTAATTGAGAAAAACATATGATCTACCCCTGTTCTTCTAAGATAAATGAATAAACTTTTTTCTTCTTTTTTACTCATCTCTTCTTTTTCTTAAACTAATTTGATTTGGATTATTGTCACTTGAGACCAAAAGATTCCTGAATGTAACAAAGTTAGTCTGGATCCTACTGATGTAAACACACTAAAAAACAAAACAAATTAAAATCCAGCAAAATTCCAAAATTTTATTCATAGGGAAAAAATACTGTATTGAACCGTTCCAATACAGTGATTATTGATTTATTGGAGATTGTTTTTTTTTTCTTACTCTTCTACTTTTCCATATTTTTTCCATGTCTATGGCCATACTACCCTGAACGCGCCTGATCTCATCTGATCCATATTTTTCCCCATATTTTCTATAATAGGTATATACTTTATTTTACATTGTAAACAGCAGCTCTCATGACACATGTAATTCGGCACCATGGCAATGTCCCCAAAAAGGAAGGGGAAGAGAAGGAGAGAGGCAGGCAGTTAGATACAGATTGATTACTGAAAAGTATATTATAGTTTCCTTTCCACTTCCACCAACTGCTTCTTGAGAAAATATGCTAAACTCTGCTGAATTGTTTAGGTTACATGCTGTCAGACATCTATAGCTGTCGTGGAAGTTAGTAGTAGAAAATGTGAAATCGACATTTGTTCCTGCGGAGTGTGTAGGTGCTTTATTGGGAGAGAATGTCAGGTAAATAGAAGGAAAGGTTAAAAAAGCCTTTTATTTCAATAGATAACAAAGCATAAATACCTTGGTAAATCTTAATAGACTCATGCAATGTTCTGACACCACTGGAGTTAAACGGTGAAAAGAGATATTGAAGGGGCCTGAGCTAAGACAGAGGATCTCAGAAAGCTGACTACATTCGAATCCTGATCGTCTACTGTTAGATAATATTTGACTATTACTTCAGGGGCAGTGAAATGGTTGTGATGATCTTTATATCCTCCTAGCTTTATCACTAACTGACAAAGCCTTGAATACAGCAGTCTTTAGGCTATATTTCTTTATCTGAGTTTAGCACCAGGTTCTGGAGTCCTGGGGTATGAAATAGCCATCTACTCTAAACCAAGTGAAGATAACAGAGCCTCCAGAGTAGACTGTAATAGCGTTAAAACTGGGTTTGGTTTCTAAAAAAAACAAAAACAAAAACAAAACAAAACAAAAAAATACTGGGTTTGGTTTCTGAGTCTTCATGTAGACAATTTGCTAGCAAAGTGCAGGGCATTTAAAATTGAGCTGAAGGTTATTGTCAAGGGATGGATGGAGTAGGGCTCTCTAAGCTAATGCAAAGGTTAAAGGGATTCTAAAAAAAAAAAAAAAGGATTCTAAAAAAATAAAAAGATTTAATCAGATTTGTATCATCTTTGTTAATTTTGCTGGTAAATTCAGTCAGGCAGTCATCATGGAACCCTAGAACTGGGTTCTGAAACCTCATTTCCCAAAGTAGAGAGGACTAGAACATGACACGGGAAGTTGGAAAAAACATATTCTCTGATTCCTCCCAGTTCTGTGTTTCTAAGACATGTCCTGTGATGGATTATAGAGTTAATTTGGTGGTTGCACATAATTGCCAAAAATACTTTATTATTTGAGTCTGTGAAAAGGAGATTAATTTAGCATAGACTTTATCAGGCCTCCATCATCCTGACCTGGAACTTTTCCAGAGTTGACTGTCTGAACTTTTAAACTCCACCTGTTAACCCTTCCAGTTCACCTTCCTCACCACCATCAGAGTGATATTAAAAAAAAAAAAATCTTACTAGAACTTGCTTCTGTCCCAAACAAAATAAAACAAAAAATGAGGAGCCGAATCCCTCTCTTAGTTCTCTGTTGCCTATAAAATTAAGTCTACTTCATTATCTTCATATTTAATCTCATCTCAGCTTACCACCTCTGGACCACCTCCTACTGTTCTTCACATGGCTCCCATCTTCTCTAATATTCTAATATTCTCAAATATTCTTTAATATGCCATAATTTTTCATGTCGCTGAGACTTTATTTGCATATGTTATTCTGACTGGAATGCTTTTGCCTCCTTCTTTCTCTGGGGAGGGTAGTGAATAATGAGGCAGGAGAGATACATGGAAGAGGATAATGGGGAGCTGTTAAACCATGGTAGAGAATTTGTACTTCATTTCAGCATCAGAAATTAGGGACTCAGATGATCTTGAATCAAAACACTTGGCATGATAATTATCTGGAAGTGCCTTCTATTATCAGGGATCTTGGATCTCTGGAAAGAAAAGGACTCCATAACAGACCCTGAAATCTTAATTCTATAACTCCTCTGAAATAAAATCTCCACTTTACAAATGAGGAGACTGAGAACCACGCAAATAGGAATAGGTAGCCTCAAGTCTTATGGCTAGTAAATCCATTATACTATGCCATATCTAAACTATTTCAAGTATCCTATCTCAACTGTTTCTTGACACTTTGCTTGTACATCTGCTTTAACATTTGCCAAGTTGTGTTATAACTTACATGGTTTCATTTTTTTGTTCCCCTTAAATTGAAGTCTGCAAGAATATGTTATTCAAGTTTCTTGCCACAGTGTCTGGCACATTATAGGTGATCCAAAAAAAAAAAAAAAAATTGTGGCATAACTCATAGGTACAAGAAAACTTTGTGTGAAAGCATGTTTTAAGGCCCTGTGTGTACAAGATATATTATGCTCTTCCCCCAAAATTGATAATTACAATGGCCCTATTTACTATTTTCATTTATAATTTGTATGGCAGAATGGTGACCAGCAATATTGTTGTGGCCAAAATAATGTATTATCTGACTCCAAGAGAAAAAAAGTTATATTTGAAATGACTTAAAAATATATGATTTAATATTATTTGTAATTACTATGTAAAGAAAAGAAAAACAATCTCTGAATATATGTTATACAGGTCAGGCTTTAAGAACATTCTAGAAAAAGATTTGTGGGTCATTTTGGATCATAAGCAAAATATGAATTTACAATAGTGATACTTTCTTGTTAATGAAGTATTTGAATATTTGAACTGGTTATGAAGTATAAAATTATCTTTCCATTACTTGGATCAATTATGGTTTTTAGATAACTGAACCTATATCCACACTCTATGGCTTAACAATAGATAAAAACTTGGGGGGGCGCCTGGGTGGCTCAGCTGGTTGAGTGTCTGCCTTTGGCTAGGTCATGATCCCAGGGTCCTGGGATTGAGTCCCATATCAGGCTCCCTGCTCAATGGGGAGCCTGCTTCTCCCTCTCCCTGTGACTGTAGCTCCCTCTGCTTGTGTTCTCTCTCTCTGTCAAATAAATAAAATCTCTAAAAAAAAAAACCCCAAAACTTGGAAAACATCCATTGATAAGGGAAAACGGTGGATCAACAGTGATAAAAATTGTCATATAGTATGTGCTAAGCATGTTGTTATAAATGATTTTTATGCGTCATCACATTTGATCCTCACAACAATGCTCAAAACTTTCTCAAAGAAAGTTGAGTAAACTGGGTCTCACAATAAGTAAGTTGCCCATACAATTAATAAATGGTAGAGCCAAGATTCTCATCTAGAACTGGGTCCAATTCCTATAATCTTTAACTGAATACCATGCTGCCTTTAGAAGAAATTTGATTTCTTTGGCCTATAGAAAATAATACTACAAGAGGCTATGAATATTATAAGGGCCATATCTTAATATACAAATAAGAGTTCCTGCTTCCATCAAAGCCTGGACGTGAGGACATTGGGTTATGTCACAACAGCGGAAGTTTCAGTTAGATCATTTGAAGAAGACACTAGAATATATTGCCTTGAAAGGTGGTGGAGTCTTTTTGGGAGATCCAGTAAAGAAAGCTTTAAAGACCTATAGCTTTCTCTCTAAAAGTGAGGTGGCCACTGTGATGAAAATCTCATTTTAGCCCTAACTTTTGATTTTAGTTAAACAGGGTACTGTATACTGATCGAGCATCTCTACAGACTCCAGGGAAGGCAGCAATTAATACTGCTTTACTGTATAGGATAGCAGGACTTCTGTTGGAACAGCTGTTTGTTGATCCAGCTGACATTCTCTTTCATCCACCCATCCATTGTTCTCCTTAAACAATAGCAAGATACAAATGTGAGTTTTACTCACTCTAATGAAAAGGGTAGAGTTTCTCTCCCTATAAATATTTTCAAAAGCCTTGATGATTCATGAGATTTGCACAAATACATTTAGAGCTGAAAGTAAGTTTATAAGGCATTTGGAGAATACTCTGCCCCTGACATTATATGGAGGGGAGGGCACCTACATTAAAAATAACTCTGCTTTTGCTTTTAAGGCAAACATGCTCTTCATTACTCTCCTCCCTACCCCAACTCCCCCCTAGAAAAAAAAAACATTATCCAAAACAAAACCTGACATAAGAGAAGGCTGCTTCTTGGGTGGGCATGAATGCAATCTTGCCTGAAGCAAGGGGTATACACAAGATGACCTTTAAAATTTGCTTTCAAGCCCATTATTCACTGGGTTTATCTAAACATTGTTTATGAAAGAAGATAAAATATGGATGAGTTTTCAAATGAAGAAAGCAGCAAAGACTTACTGAGTCTGTCTTGTTGCAAAAGGGAAATTGGATTTGTACTTTCATCTCCTGCATTTCTCATTTATTTCATTCAGGCATGCGGGGGATGTAGCAAGTATCAAATTCACCTTTGAAACTCAGCTTGTACAATAAAAACCTGATGGCTTTATCACTTTTCCTCTGCAGAAATCTACATTTTCCTTTCAAGTTAGTAGTAGTTCTTCATGCTTCTCTGTTAGAGAAGATTCCAAACTTTAAAAAAATTTCCCTCTGGGCATTTTTCTCTTAAAGATGCTTCTGAAAAGAGAGGCTCAAAGTACAGATGAGATTATACTCAAACACCTGTGGTTTTCCCAAACATTTTCCAAGGTATCACATCACAAAACTCTTGTTTTTCCTCTATCCCATATCCTTCACTTAGGCACCGAATCCCACTCAGCTGGCTTTCTTATAATTCAGGATGCAGCTTAAATGCTACCTCTTCAAAGATGTTTCCTGACCTGACCATCCCAATCTAAAGTAGCCCCTCGGTCACTATCACAACTCATTCTTCCAAGCTTCAACCTACCTAGAAATTGTTACCATGTTGGTCATTTACTTAATATTCATATCTCAACTAGAATGTGTTCCATGAGAACAGAGGTCATGTCTGCTTTATTTACCACACCCAGCACTTTCCACAAAGCTTACAAATAGTATGTACTCAATTATTATTTGTTGGATGAATGAATGTCTGGTGCCCTCAACAGGAAATACACTGCAAATATCCATGAATAATTTCATATTATCCAAATAACAAATGAATGGAGAAATATAGGCAAATGCTAATTAGTTGGCATCAAGTGTATATTGATTATATACATTCAACCCAAAATTGGGGTGAATTTTCCTAAAACAAATATAGTAAGGCAAAATGTAAGGATCTAGTCTGGCATTGCCTTTTTTAATGAGCAAAAATGCTTTATTCTTAGCATCCTTGATGGTCTCAAAGATTGTGATCTCTTGTGTCTCCTGACATCTCCGCTCTATTTCTCCATCTAGTCTAGATCTCCTCAGACCTAGATACCTTGATTTAAACATTCCTCTTGGGCCTGATACTATTTTTCTGAATAGATCTTGGCTCCTTTTTTTTTTTTTTTTCGGCTAAAACTTTTTCATACCTCTTGAAGTGTGTGTACTCTTCATCAGTTTGGGTAACAGTCTAAGCAGACCTGTTTTGGCTCCCTGAACCTTCCCTTTGCCTCCCTTTGCCAGGAACCAGAGACTAAGAGCCCTGAGTTTTTCTCAAGTCCTTGCAGCTCTTAAGTCTTTTGAAGTATCCCTCTCTTCTTAGCTGATCATTCTTCCCACTTTTATCCTCTCTCTCACAAGTCTCTGCTCCTTCCATTTGACTGGCCATCATTTATCATCAGGTTTTAAATTGTCCCCAGTCTGTAGGATGAAGAGCAGTTTGGAAATCAAGTTATAGCTTTAATATCTGTCTTAATTTGAGCCTATATCAAACTATATTGACTCTCTTCACAGTCACAGTTTATTTTAAAATTTACTGGCATCAACATTAAGTATGCTTGGATGACTTCCCTGAAGATAGAGTAGGAATTTTGTGTTTTTTTAACTGGGCTTCAAATTGAACATTTCAGTAATGGTAATGATTTTAAATTTCTGTAAAAACTACCTATTTTTCCAAAAGTTATGACTGGTGCCACCCATAACATCAACATTTAATGCAACAGAGTTGCAGCGAAGTATATCTTCGGTTGCACAACCAAACTGGTAAGGGGAAGAAGGTAAAACATCTTGATCATGGTATTTGAAGTCTTCCATTTGTTGGCTCAAAACTCCCTTTATTTGATTCCACTAATGTACTTGAATTTATATGATTATAGAAATATATTTACTACATAAAAATTCATTGTCAGTTTTAGAAAATTTAGAAAGTACAGATAAGAAACAGACATACATCCTCCCAACCTTACTTTCTAGTGAGGTTTCACTATTCTGCTAAACTTCTTCCTCTGCTACACGGAAAATTGGCCATCATTAATATATCAGACTCTCTTTCTCTTTGCTAAGACTGTTCCCTCAATATGAGAAACCCTTTTAAGTTCCTTCTCTTTTTGAAATCATAATTACTATTCAGAGTCCAACTCAAATGCTACCTTCTTTATCCGAATTGCTCATGTCATTTCAGATGAACCTCATCCTTTCTTCTTCCCCTCTAAACAGACCATTTAACTCATCCCTCAAACTTTCGAATTTCTTGTAAATTGGTAGTTGGAACTCATGACTCAATAAGATTCAGGTTAGTTTTTGTTGTTTGCAACCAGGCTACTTCATTCAGGAAGCACATGTTATCTTTTTGCTTTTTTAAAATGGATTTAGCAGCCTGTGATTCTTGATATCTAGGGGATGACAAATGGTGATATTCTATTTCTCTTCTATATTATTAGTTGGAATACTTCTTTTATTTATTTATTATTATTATTATTATTTTTAAAGATTTTATTTATTTATTTGAGACAGAGAGAATGAGAGACAGAGAGCATGAGAGGGAGGAGGGTCAGAGGGAGAAGCAGACTCCCTGCCGAGCAGGGAGCCCGATGCGGGACTCGATCCCGGGACTCCAGGATCATGACCTGAGCTGAAGGCGGTCGCTTAACCAACTGAGCCACCCAGGCACCCTGGAATACTTCTTTTAAAGAACACTTTCCCCTAAGTTAAATTTAGTTACTGCACGGTAAAGTTTGATTGGGAAGGCAAGATAGATGCTTGATTTTTATTTCTTTTTATTTATAAGTTCTCAAATAGTGAATTGATTTACTAGTATCCTACAAAGATCACCCTTACTTTATTTTTTTATTCAGTTTTTAAGTTTTAATTCCAGTATAGTTAACATATAGTGTTATATTAGTTTCTGGTGTGCAATTTAGTGATTCAACACTTCCATACATCACCCGGTGCTCATCACAGCAAGTGCACTCCTTAATTCCCATCCCTATTTAACCCATTCCCCCTGCACTTCCCCTCTGGTAACCATCAGTTTGGTTTCTATAGTTAAGAGTCTGTTTCTTGGTTTCTCTCTCTCTCTTTTTCCTTTGCAAGTTTGTTCTGTTTCATAAATTGCACATATGAATGAAATCATATGGTATTAGTCTTTCTTTGACTTATTTTTCTTAACATAATACTCTCTAGCTCCATCCATGTTGTTGCGAATGGCAAGATTTAATTCTTTTTTATGGAAGAATAATAGTCCATTGTATATTATATATGCCACCTCAACTTTATCCATTCATCTATTATTGGACACTTGACCTGCTTCCATAATTTGGCTATTGTAAATAGTGATGTAATAAACATAGAGTGTATATACCCCTTTGAATTAATGTTGTTGTATTTTGGGGGTACATACCTAGTAGTGTGATGACTAGATCATAAGGTAATTCTATTTTTAACTTTTTGGGGAACCTTCATACTGTTTTCCACAGTGGCTGCACCAGTTTGCCTTCTGACTAGCAGTTCATGAGGATTCCTGTTCTCCATATCCTAGCTAACACTTCTGTTTCTTGTGTTTTTGATTTTAACCACTCTGACAGGTGTGAAGTGATATCTCATTGTGGTTTTGATTTGCATTTCCCTGATGATGAGTGATGTTGAGCATCTTTTCATGTGTCTGTTGGCCATCTACATGTCTTCTTTGGAGAAATATCTGTTCATGCCTTCTCCCCATTTCTTAATTGGATTATTTCTTCTTTAGGTATTGAGTTTTATAAGTTCTTTATATATTTTGGATACTAACCCTTTATCAGATATGTCATTTGCAAGTATCTTCTCCCATTCAGTAGGTTACCTTTTAATTTTGTTGATTGTTTCCTTCATTGTGCAGAAGGTTTTTATTATGATGTAGTCCCAATAGTTTATTTTTGCTTTTATTTCCCCGATCTTAGGAAACATATCTAGAAAAATATTGCTATAGCCAATGTCAGAGAAATTACTGCTTATGCTCTCTTCTAAGGTTTTTATGATTTCAGGAAGATCACCCTCACTTTAAAAAGATTATTTAGTATTAAAATTATATCTAGGTGGTTCTTTACTAAATGAGAGAATGTATCTTAAAAAATACTCCAAACAGCAAACCATTTCACTTTCCATAAACAAATGTTTGTTCTATCCTTGTTTTATTCTTTTTCAGAGAACAATAATTTAAAATTTTACACATGCATCTGCTTATTACACCTTAGGGATTTCATCTAGGCTCATAATTTTAAATATAATTTATATATTTAAATTCCTGAGATTTGGATCCTCTCTGGATTTTTCCCTAAAATTCCTGTTTGATGTACCTGACTTTTTACTTGGCCATCTCTAGTTAGATGTCTAATAATTTTCCCCTACTAAACATATTTGAAACTCAACCCCTGGTCTTCCCCCACCATAAAACCTTCTATACTCTGTTTTCTCCATTTCACAATGGCAACTTCATCCCTTCAGTTCATCAGGCAAGAAATTTGGAGTCACCATTAAGTCCCCTCTATCTTTTATATTCCCTGCTGATCCTTGATTAAAATACATCCAGAATATAAATATTTCTTACTTTATCCACTGCTACCATGTTGGTTCAATCACTACCATCTCTTATTTGTTTTTTTTTTTAAAAGATTTTATTTATTCATTTGAGAGAGAGAGAAAGAGACAGAGAGAGCACATAAGCAGGGGGAAAGGCAGAGGGAGAGGGAGAAGCAGGCTCCTCATTGAGCCAGCCGGGAGCCTGATGTGGGGCTTGATCCCAGGACCTAGAGATCATGACCTGAGCTGAAGGCAGACAGCTAACCATCTGAGCCACCCAGGTGCCCCACTACCATCTCTTATTTGAATTATTGCAATAGATTCCAAAATACTCTGATTTTGTTCTTAGCTCCTACAGTCTAATTTCAAATGCAAAAATGTTAAAATGTACATCAGATCATGTCACTGTTCCGCTAAAACCCTTTAATACCTTCTCATCTCACTTAGAGTAAAATCCAAAGCCCTTACATTGGTTAAAAAGCTCATGTCCTACTATTACAACCACATTAAACTCCTTATTTTTCTTTAGCAGACAAATCACCACCCTCTCAGACCTTTAAATTTGTTATTTCCTCTGCCAGGAAGGTCTTTCTTTATATTTTATGTGTCTTGTTGTTTTACCCCCTTCATTCATTTATAATCTTTTCAATGTCTCTTTCCCATCTAATATCACCTTCAGTTATTCCTTTCTAATATATTGTAAGATTTTTTTACTTACATATTTTATTTTCTGTTTCCCTCATTAGATCATAAGATCTAGAAAGGAAGAAGATTTTGTTTCTTTCACTGTTTTGCTCCTTTCTCCTAGAATAGTGTCTGGTAGTAGTTGCTCAATAATTATGTGTAGACTTAACAAGTGAATTCTGAATTTTGGTACTTCTTATGATCTTAAATTTCCTTTTTTCTAATTTTCAGTTTTAAAATGTCCATTTGGTTACTCTTTGTAAATCATAATTTTCATTTAAAATTCTCTCCCTTCTACTTTGCCTTTTGCTTTTTTGAAAATATTGATCTTAGTTATTTGAAAGTCACTGTTGGATAATTCTAATATCTAAATCATCTGTAAGTCTATTTCTATTGTTTATTCTTTCTTTTGACTTTTAATCATTTGGTTCTGTTTTTGTTTGTTGGTGTGGGTATTTTGGGTTTTTTTTTTGTGTACCTTATACTTTTTAATGGATGAAAATTTGCAGGGACTCTTCATGTTGCACAATTTTCTTTCTTTTTAAAATTTTTATTTAAAAATTAAATTTAGTTGACATACAGGGTGTTATTAGTTCCAGAGGTAGAATTTAGTGATATATCAGTTGCATATAACACCCAGTGCTCATTATATCAAGTGCCCTCCTTAATGCCCATCACCCAATGACCCCATCCCCCCACCTACCTCCCCTCCTGCAATCTTCAGTTTGCTTCTTATAGTTAAGAGTCTCTTATGGTTTGCTTCCCTCTCTCTTTTTATCTTATTTTTCCTTCCCTTCCCCTATGTTCATATTTTTGTTTCTTAAATTCCACATATGAATGAAATCATATGGTATTTGTCTTTGTCTGACTTATTTCACTTAGCGTAATACCCTCTAGTTCCATCCACATCATTGCAAAGGGCAAGATTTCATTCTTTTTGATGACTCAGTAATATTCCATTGTGCATATGTATGTGCATATACACATATATATGCCCCCCTTATCCATCTGTCGATGAGCATCTTTGCTCTTTCCATATTTTGGCTGTTGTGGACATTTCTGCTATAAACATTGGGGTGCATATGCCCCTTTGAATCACTATTTTTGTATTCGTTGGATAAATACCTAGAAGTGCAATTGCTGGGTCATAAGGTAGTTCTATTTTTAACTTTTTGAGGAGACTGCATACTGTTTTCCAGAATGGCTGCAACAGTTTGCATTCCCACCAATAGAGTAAGAGGGTTAGGCTTTCTCCGCATCCTCACCAACATCTGTTGTTTCCTGAGTTGTTAATTCATTGTGGTTTTGTTTTCTATTTCATTTATGCCCAGTGATGTGGAACATTTTTTCATGTGTCTCTTAGCCATTTGTATGTCTTCTTTGGAGAAATGTCTGTTCATGTCTTCTCCCATTTCTTTTCTTTTCTTTTTTTTTTTTTTAAGATTTTATTTATTTATTTGTCAGAGAGAGAGAGAAAGAGCACAAGCAAGGGGAGTGGCAGGTAGAGCAGGCAGAGGGAGAAGCTGACTCCCCACTGAGCAGGGAGCCCAATGTAGGACTCAATCCCAGGACCCTGGGATCATGACCTGAGCCAAAGGCAGATGCTTAACCAACTGAGCCACCCAAGCATCCCAGTCTTCTCCCATTTCTTGACTGGATTTTTTTGTTTTGGGTGTTAAGTTTTATAAGTTTTTTACAGGTCTTTGATACTAGTTCTTTATCTGATATGTCATTTGCAAATATCTTCTCCCATTCCATAGGTTGCCTTTTAGTTTTATTGATTGTTTCCTTTGCTGTGAGAAAGTTTTTATCCTGATGAAGTCCCAATAGTTCATTTTTGCTTTTGCTTCCCTTGCTTTTGAAGACATGTCTAGCAAGAAGTTGCTGTGGCTAAGGTTAAAGAGGTTTCTGTTTGTGTTCTCCTCTAGGATTTTGATGGATTCCTGTCTCACATTTAGGTCTTTCATCCATTTTGAGTTTATTTTTTGTATAGTGTAAGAAAGTGGTCCAGGTACATTCTTCTGCATATGGCTGTCCAATTTTCCCAACACTATTTGTTGGATATTCTTTCCCAGCATCATTTGTTGGATATTCTTTTCTGCAAAGATTTGTTGAACATAGAGTTGAGGGTCCATTTCTGAGTTATCTATTCTGTTCCATTGATTTATGTGCCTGCTTTTGTGCCAGTACCATACTGTCTTGATGATTATAGTTTTGTAATATGGCTTGAAGTCTGGAATTGTGATGCCTCCAGTTTTGGTTTTCTTTTTCAACATTACTTTGGCTATATGGGGTCTTTTCTGGTTCCATACAAGTTTTAGGATTGTTCCAGCTCTGTGAAAAATGCTGATGGTATTTTGATAGGGATTGCATTGAATATGGTAGATTGCTTTTGTGATGATGGACAATTTTCTAAAGCAAGTTAAGTTTTCTTCTTCACCTTCAGGTATATGGATTACTAGCAGATTACCATAGTCCTGTTCAGATTTGATTTTAGGCTTTGTTAAACTGGGACTATTTAAATTTTGCCCTTACATATAGGACATGGTCCTCACTTCTAGACTATGGCACCAACTGCCACATTAATCCTAAGTTGACATACTTCTGAGGTGTCAACTGAGAAATCCTAAAATGTTTGCAAATGTCTCTCCCTTTCAGAAAGAATTGAACTGTAATTTCTGTCTCCTCAGTACCATGTGACTGCTAAGATTCATTCTTAAGCCTCTCTCTACTGCTAATTTATTCTGGGTTATTTGGACTCTTGCTCTCTATATAATTTAATAAAAATATTATATATATTACACACTTTATATAAAATTTATAATCACAATGATCTGATTGTTATAATGATCATATGCTCTTAATTGTACTATAGCTTTGCCCAAATAGAAATGCTGAATTAAGGTATATAGTTTTAAATGTTATTACTTATATATAATTTTACACAATTATTTTTTCTCCTACAAGCAATATATAATTATTGTTTTCCTGCATCTTCTCTAGAAAAGAATGTGATCAACATTTCAAAATTTCAAGAGACTGAAGTGGATTAAATCTCAGTGTTGATTTGATCAATATTTTCAATTTACTGTTGAACATCTTTCTAAAGTTTTTTGGCCATTTGTCTTCCCTTTCTGTGTACATTTTTTATTTCTATTTTTTTACGTTAAGTAATATTATTTATCTTGTTAATAATTCTTATAGGATCTCTGTAAAGAAAGGAATATTAAAGCTTTTTTAAACAATTTCTTAAATATTTTGACTGTGAATTAATAATCTTTCTATTCAAAATTTTGATTTTTATGCAATTATCTATCAGTGCTATCTTTTATGGCATCTGGATTTATTGTTTCATAAAGGTCCCCTTACATTTTATGTTGTATAAATATTTCCCTAAATTTATTGTAATTCTTTAGTTTGGCTTTTTACATTTATATTTTAATCCTTCTGAAATTTATTATTTTATGCAGCTAAGATAATATTTAATTCTTTCACTTTAAGATGTATAGCTATTTATGCTAAGATCACAAGTGATTTTTTTCACAAGTACTTAGAGTTATGTGTCTATATTGCAACTTATTTCCTGTTTTTTTTTTGTTTGTTTGTTTTGTACTGTTTTTGGTCTTTGCTTTTGCTAATGACAGTGATTTGATTTCAATAACTGACATAATAAATTTTATATATGATAGGGCATTTACTTATATGTTTTCTTCAAAAAGTTTCTTAGAAATACATATTTTCATATGTATGTAAAAAATATCTTCACACTTTTGAAAATTTTGATTTTGAATGGAATCACATTAAATTAAGCCTCTCAATTGCTGTTTTATTCTGGGTTACTTGTGCCCTCACCTAATATAATATAATATAATATAAATATAGTTTAGGAATCAGCAGTTGGAAGGGGTGACTTGCATGTAGATTTTTGGCTTTTTGACCTGAAATTTAATGTTAATATGTATTAATTAACATTAATATGTATTAAGAAAATATTTATTTTTTTGATATTGTCTTATAATTCAGGAATACTGTATAGACATCATTTAGTCTTTCTATTTATTCAGGTCATTTATATAAAATATTTAATGACTTTCATTTTTAATTTATTAAAGATACATGATAATTTCATAACTGTTGTCAGCAGGGAATATACATATTTCATATTTGAAATATACAAATTTCAATGGTTTTTAGAATAAAGAAAAGTACATAAAATAGTTTTCTTTTAGCCAGTTATCTTATCAGGTTTTCTTTATTTTATATTTTATAGTTCATTTTGACTATAATTCATTTACAAATAGTAGTTTTATCTTTTTGTTTACAATAATTGTATGCCTTGTTGTTGTTTTTTATTGCATTAGCTTATTTACAATGCTAAATAATTGTGCGGATGGTGGTATTCCAGTATTTCCCCTCATTTAAGTGAGAATGGTCTTGGCATTCCAATAGTTAATATGTTCATTGCTTGTTTTACTATAGTAAAAATTGGCCATTATGTCTAGGTAATTACTTTTCTGCTATTAAAATAGAATTTGTATTAAGAATGGCTCCTGAATTTTATGATTTCTCCCTTAGGTATATTTTAGTATAATCACAGGTTAATTTTCTCCTTTACTATGTAAATTCAATAGAGTTTGATTTTTAAAAACTATCAAAACTATTCATATATCCAGAATTATAAAAATAATGTTCCCTTAATGAAAAAAATACATGATTTTTAATATGCTTTTAAAATGGGCTCATATATGTTTAATATTTTTATAATTTTTTTTAAGAATTATTTATTTGAGAGAGAGAGAGAGCATGAGTGGGGTGAGGGGCAGTGGGAGACTGAGAACCTTAAGCAGCCCATTGAGTGCAGAGCCCAGTGTGAGGCTTGATCTCACAACCCTGAGATCATAACCTGAACCAAAATCAAGAGTCAGACGTTTAACCAACTGAACTGCCCAGGCACCCCTATAATCTAGTTTTCTATTTAACAATTTACTGTTGTTATCTTATTTTGCTTATAAATATAGTTCTATATTACCATACAGATGGTAGCAAAATATAGTATTACATGGATAGATACCATGTGTCATGATGAACCTTTAGGTTGTTTGAGTTTTTAATTATTAAACACATTTTTTAAAAAGACTTATTTATTTATTTGAGAGAGTTTGTGCACAAGCGAGGGGAACAGCAGAGGGAGGGAGAGAGAATCTCAGGCAGACTCCCCGCTGAGCAGGTAGCCTGATGTGGGACGTGATCCCAGGACCCTGGGATCATGGCCTGAGCCAAAGGCAGATGCTTAACTGACTGAGCCACCCAGGCACCCATTAAACACATTTTTAAAAAAATACATTATTCAAGGATGTTTTAAACAACCATGCAACCTGAGCTTTGCAAAGTAAGATTTAACTGATTTAGAGAGAAAACTTATTCACATTCGCACAAATATTTAATTTCTTTTTTTACTTTCCTCAATCATAGCTTATGTAATTTTATTTTCAGTATTTCACAACTTTGCAAATTTCTTACCTTTTTCTAATGTATGATGGTCTACTTAAGAATTACTAGGTAATGCATGACTACTCTTTCCTCAGAACATTTTATAATCATACATGTTGGTTGGGGTTTAGATGGTAGGATTTCCATGTATTCTTGTCTTTAACAGAAGGGAATTGAGGGGCCATTAGTGAAGGAATAAGAGGGGAAACAACCATGTGTGAAGTGTAATGAGGTGAGGTCACCATCAAAGAACCATCCTCCTCTTAGAAATTGTCTTTATCTTAGATGGTCATCTCTGTCCTTCACTTGTCTAGATTGCTTTATGGAGTCATTTCTAGAACATGTCAAAAGTTAGGTGGTTAAAAGACAATATGGAACTTTGTAGAAACAATGTGTAACTTCTGAAATAAACTGAAGATAATAATTAGTCAATGAGCACCATGATTATAAAAACAAAAACTACGTCATCAAAATTGTATGCTTTTGCAAAAGTACTATCAGTCTTTCTCTGCAGTGTGGAGAGGGTCTAGCCTTTGAAATCAGAAGACCTAGGGTCATAGTCATAGATTTATAGGTACAACACTTAAACTTTCTGAGGTTCAGTTGCTGGAATTGTAAAATGGAGGTAATAATACTTACCTTGCAAAATAAATATGAAAACTAGAGAATGCATGTGGGAAGTTCTTTGCATAGTGTGGGGCACTCTGTAGGAGTCCTGTAAATGGTAATCAATTACTGTGATAGCACTATTGTTAATAAGACATTTAAAATATATTTCACAGACTAGAAAATGTTCAGACTTTTTCTCTTAGCTTTTTAAGCATTTACATTACTCGTCCAACTACTATTTGCTTATATTCATTAGTATTTATCCTAGAGAATGTCTTGGCATAGTAGATTATTGATGACAATGCTTTCTGTTCTACTTTTTGTTTGGAAGCAAGATTAATTTATATGCCGATTAATTTGGGGGACTGGTCACCTTACTTCTCTGCCTTTGTCATAGATCTCATTTGTTTGTAATCAATTTTTCTTAACCTTTATACCTAAGGAGATGGTGCATGAATATGTTACATATTTGCTACATACTTTCATTTATAAGGCAAACAACTAATGAATAGAATATAAAAAAATAGGAAAATTATGACTTCTTTTGGAATCTTCAGTTATCTTCTTTTATTACCTTCAGTTTATTTCAGAAATTACGTTTTTTGAAACTTGTTTGAAACATGTAATGAGTAATTTTGTGAAAATTCTTTTTTTTAAGATTTTATTTATTTATTTGTCAGAGAGAGAGCACAAGCAGGGGGAGTGGCAGACAGAGGAAGAGGGAGAAGCAGGCTCCCCATGGAGCAGGGAGCCCGATGCGGGGCTCCATCCCAGGACCCTCTGATCATTACCAGAGCTGAAGACAGACACTTAACCGACTGAGCTACCCAGGTGCCCCAATTTTTTGAAAATTCTTACTAATGATATCATGTGTGTATAAATGAAAATATGCATTAATGTATATTCATGGGCCATTAAATAAATATGTATGAAACTAGAATGGTGGCATATCATAAAAAGTATTTTCCCCCTACATAAAATACATGTATAAATTTAAAGTAAAGACAGGACCTCTCAGACTAAATGTATATTTTTTTCTAGCTCAGACCTACTATTTAGTTGTACCAAATTTTGGGAATGCATTCTTTCATGATGCCTTTCAACCCTGAGGTTTATGATGGTAACTCTATTGAAATTTGTTCTTAATAACAATTTTATTACATTACTTACCAAACAGTTGCTCTTGAGTGGTGGAGCAGGGGTATGGTATTACAAATAACTGATATCTTGAAAGCTTGAAATATTTTACAGTGGGGACCATAAATGGATATAACTTAATGCTAACTATGATTCTGAGCTTTAAAATGAGATTAGATCATTCTACTTTTTTCTAAGCCATCTAGTAGTTCTGTGAGTAATCACCAACAGTTCTCAGAATTAGTGTTTTTCTCCTTATTTTTGTCATTAAACTTTATTACTAGACACAATGACAAAAGACCATTCAGGGAGTGGAAGAGTTACTAGATAGTAATTTGGAAGAAAGAGTAAGAGTAAGGAAGGGAAGAAGGAAGAGAGGGAAGGAGGAATAGTGAGAGGGAGGAAGGGAGGGAAAGAGGAAGGAAGGAAAAAGGAAAGAAGTGAAACAAGAATAAAGGAAGGAAAGAAGCGAACAGCCATTCTTTACTGTTTTGGTCTAAGGGAGAACCCATGACACTGGATCTTCACTGCATTATGAGGTAGGAATTTCTCCTGTTTTATAGATGTATACCTGTGTGGTGCCCATGGAAGGAATGTTTGGTTCCAAGAAGTCATTAATACACTAAGCATGAAGTTACCCTAAAGTCTGCACACCTTATTTCTTCATTGCTTTGTATTTTTGGCTTGATTTCCTATCTTTGCTTCACAACTATCATAAGCACATGCTGTGGGCTAATTTTAGCTTCAAGGATTTAATGTCACTTTTAACTACAGATGGCTAGGCAATTAGGTGATTTTATTTCTCTAGTGGCAGCCTGTCAGGGTAGGGCTGATAAAGCCACTGTAATAGGAGGCTCCTCCCTCACCAGGGGCTCTGATTGTTTATCTTGCTGGGCACAAGTTTCCTTAATTGAAAACACAAAAACAAAGAAGCAGAGTACCATGGTGTGTGAGACTGGCTTCAGACCCAAACTGACTGGGTTTGAATCTCAGCTTTGCTACTTACTAGATGGGATATCCCTGGGCAAATTGTTTAACATTTCTTCCTTCCTTCTTTCCTTCCTTCCTTCTTGTTCTTTTGTTCTTCTTTCTTTCTTTCAGATTTTATTTATTTATTTATTTGAGAGAGAGAGAGTGAGTGGGGAGAACAAAGGGGGAGGGAGAGGGAGAAAGAATCTGAGGCCAACACCATGCTCAGCACAGAGCCCTACCTGGGGCTTGATCCCACCATTGCAAGATCGCAAGATTAAGAACTAAGCTGAAACCAAGAGTCAGCCTCTTAACTGACTGAGCTACCCAGGTGCCCCTGTTTAATATTTCTATACTTCAGATTTTCTCTCCTCTAAAATGAGGATAATAATAATATTTACATTATACAGTATTTCTAAGCATTAAAGGAGTTAATATGTAAAAAGTGTCCTGGCACACAGCAAATGGTATATAATTATTGCTGTTTTTATTGCTTTTATTATCGCTTTTATTATTCATCAAGTTCATTCTAGCTTTGTAATTCTGTAATTCTAGAAGATAATACCCCATTCCTACACTTAACTGCCACTTTCCTGATCCTTCCATGAATTCCAACCACAACCAACCCCTTCTCTTGCAGATCACTGTTTTTGCATGTTACTGCACCTTATACTGAGAATTAATTCTGAAATCACATTCACCTCAGCAAAAATTTTGTTTATGAAGTTGGCTACCTCCTCCATCCCACCCCAAAGAAGGCAGATTAACAGCTCCTATACATCTCTATCATGATTACTGTATACATTATAAATGTTGTCAGCCTCCTCCTACCCACTCCCCTCCTTCTCATCCACATACACACCTGTAAGGTAGCTCCTGAGGACAGAGACTATAATACATCTGTCTCTTTTTGCCTTCTGAACACATATCACAGTGCCAGGCTGTCAATATATATCAAAAGAAAATGAATTTAACACCAGGAGGACAGCAATCCAGGAAAGATGAAGGGAATGAAGCCTATGGACCCAGGTAACTGGAAGGTAAGAATATAGTCATGATATAGGCTCATGAGTAAGTTATTGGCCTATCTAGCTATCTGTCATCTAGGCATATAATAAAACTAATATCTTAAGAACCTTACCCCCCAAAAAATCCCTAGTAGTCACTTTATATTTGACATCTCATTTAATATTTATAAAAAAACCTCATGGAATATGTACTATTATTAGTCTCACTTTATTGATGAAGAAAGAGACTCAGAGAAGTAATACAGCTGTGACTACCTAAAGCTGGGACTGGAGCCCTGACCTCTGTGACTTTAAATTCTATATTCCATGTTCTAAACTGATCCTACACACACCCACTGACTTTCAAATTGAAAGATATAAAAACATTTTTATAAAAAATATTTTATCATGTTCACACGAAGATTTGAGATGTCTCCTGACAGCAAAACTCTTTTGCAGCCCAGGATAGTCCATCCATCTTATTATTTCTGGGGCAGAACAAAGAAGTGTAGGAAGGATAAGTTCAGAGAAATATGGTTGTCTTTTTTCCCTCAGTTTTTAAAAAATCCTGACCATAATTCAGTATTTTCACATTGCCTTTTATAAAAACAATAACATTTTACCAGATAGCTCTAAACTCAAGGAGAAAAGCATTTAAATTAAAAAAAAAAAATAGTGCTGATTCCATTTGGTTTAAAAAATGCCTTGAAAAACACATTAAATTGAAAAATTGACAACTGCCATCAATTCCATTAAGAATCATTTTGGAACAAGCAGATTGTCATCTTTTAAATCTTTAGCTATTAGATTAGGATAGAAACCCTGCCTCACTTGACCACACTTTTTTTTTTTTTTTAACTGACAGGGAATCAATCCTAGATGCTGAACAACCAGAGTTGGGTCTTCTAAGAGACCCAACTTGACATCTTATTCTGTGCAAATGAGTAGAAGGAGTGAAGAATGTGAACGGGTCTCTTGGTTTGACTATTTTCCAAAGGTAGAATTTATGAGGCTATTGAAATCCTGTTAGATAAGAGTGACTACCTATATTTTCCAAGCTGAGCAATTTAAGATAGATTAGAATGAAACCTCTCTGATCATAGTTGCTAACAAGGAGGTCTTTCACCGATAAGCAATATATTATGGTAGTCTTGGTGGGGAGGTTACAGTAGCTAGCTCTTTTCCATGTAATAGGAAGCAAATCCAACATCGTTATTTCAAGTTACTGCTCCTCCCCAAAGTAGGGTACTTTGCATATGCTATCAACGGTTTACTCATTTCACTTCTGAAATCATGTTCAGGGAAAATAATTTTCTTCAACTGCCAGGTAAGGAAGAGTGGGAAGTAGAAGTGAAGTTCAGGTCATTGTGATAGGTTAGGAATTTGGGCTGGAATGTGGTCTTCTGGATGCCCAATAGTCATCATTTTACACCCTACAGAGTACTCTCTGATGTGAAATGCTGATGACTTCAGTGTAGGAGAATCCATGAGGCTTCTCTGTAACTTGTGAAATTAGAGCTTGCTCCTCTGGATAGTAGACAGGGGTTTCTGAGTTTGAACATTTACATAAATGCCCTCGTTCATTCTTCTCTTCCTTCCTTCCTTCCTTCCTTCCTTCCTTCATTCCTTCCTTCCTAAATAGCCTACACAAGATCATGGCCACATTTTCCAGTTATGTTCCTCTCACAATTCAGGAGGAAATAAAAACTACATTAAGCTTATAGATAAATCATTTTATATAATCCTGTTTTGAGATACCCCATTTCTTATCTTCAAATGTAAGATATTTCTTAGTATTTAAGCATTTACTGTTTTCTCAGTTTTGTGTGAGATTATTCATATATATCACTACATTTTCAGACAATTGTGTTTTTATTGTTGTTCGTGGTGGACATTTAGGGTTTTGTTTTTGCTTTTGGTTTCTTCTTTTTGTTTGTTTGTTTTTGTTTTAACTTCAGTGTTAAGCCTTGCTTTACTTACCAACATTAGTGACAGATTTTACAATTCTGGGTGTAGTATATTGAGCATTATTGAAAACAAATCCATATTAAACTGACCTTCCTGGAGAAGGTAAAACACAACTCATTGTTTAATCATTGCATTCCATAAAGGGAGATGTCACTTAACCAGCTTCCCTCTCAGTGCCAGGAAATCAGCTCAAAGTATTTCTCTTCAGATAAGTGAACATGCTTGTCATAGCTTACTTATGCTTGTTAAATCTTTCTATGAAATAATTTACAGAGAAATATGTAAATATTTTGACTGCTTGTGCCATTCTTTTCAGACTGCTTTGCAGATTACACGTGGGTCTCTATATGAAGTAAGAAGGAAAAGCAAGCAGAAATTTCTTAATGTAGCATTTTTTCATTAATAAAAGCAGAAAGACTAAAGGACATTTTTTTAATGGAGTCTTAATGTAAATAGCCAAGAAGAGTAATGTATACTCTGTGAGCTGGCCTCAAAGTGATACTAGTATGATGGAGGTACATTATGAGTTTCCAGGACAGCATGTCCTCTTACCTTTTCTTCCTGACAGCAGATAAGTAAACCAGGGCTTAAGAGTAGACTATTTGCCAAATATACGTTAGTGCAGACTTTGTATATAGCAGGACTTTTATGGGTTTGTTACGTCTTACATGAACAATGGTCTATAAACCAACCTTTAATCTTAAAAGTATTTGTTCTTTATAACCTATAGTTAGCAAATGTGTTAAATTCCGAGCATAGATAGGGTAGAGAAAAGTGAGAGAAATTTTCCCCAGGTGGTTCTCATTAAATGTATAAAGTCTTTGTTTCAATTCAATTTTTGTTTGTTTGGTTGTTTTTTACATAGTTATTGAAACAATAACATAATGTTGATGAAATTTGAAGATCAATATAATGGAATAATTAAGCTAATTCCACCATCAGAAATGACATGATTGTAGATGTTTGTAATTGTCAAATGACCCTATTTTTCATGTTTTCCAGTGGAACACATTTTATTCAATTTTGGGATTATAAATGGAAATGTATGACTTGACTGAGGAAAGCATTACATCACTAATACTTAGTGATGACTGTGGAGCTGAATAAAACATCAATCAGGGTTCCTGATTTGAAGCAACAGAAATGATCTCTGGCCTTTAACCAAAGGGAGATGCATTGGAAAAATAGCAGGGATGCCCATAACTGATAATTGGCTTGTAGTCTAAAGCTTAAAAAATGGAGAGTTGCAGGCCAGGCTGTAGGAAATGCTGTCAAAGTCATCTGATCCATGCTCTTGCTATGGTTGTAATCATCTGACTCCCTCTTTATTTCCTCATTCTTTGCATTGCTCATTCAAGTTTCAGAGTTCTGGAGCAAATGCTTTAAAAACAAAGCCCAGCTCATTGGACTATTTTGTGGTAGAGGAAGGTCCCAGTTTCTATGGTTTGGGATCAGAGCAGCAATAGAAGACAAACACTGGAAATTGTCTTCCAACTATGTTGTTGGCACACAGTAAGGAACTAGAAAAAATAGTGGGAAGTGAATGATAGCCAGTCAAAAAGTGTCCAATGTCTACTCCAAATAAATATTGGCTTGGAAGTCATAATGGGACTTCTAAGATAGGACTTTATCATTAAATACAGTGGGACTATGGAGTCCCTTATGCTGTCTTTTTCTGTCTTTAAAATGACAAATTTGAGGGGTGCCTGGGTGGCTCAGTCTGTTAAGCATCTGACTCTTGATTTCAGCTCAGGGCATGCTCAGGGTCATGAGATCCAGCCCTGGGTTGGGCTCCACATGCTCAGCGTGGAGTCTGCTTGAGATTCTCTCTCTCCTTCTCTCTTCTGCCGCTCCCCTTGCTCGTGCTCTCTCTCTCTAAATAAATAAATAAAATAATTAAAATAAAATAAAATGACAAATTTGACTTAGAGCAGAATGGGAAATTGATGGTAATTGTGTCTTTCCTCTGGTTCCATAGCAGACATCACTAATCAATTGCTGTATTCTTCCCTCCTGAGACCAGACATAACCTTAGAATCCTTCTCAATATAGTGCTCTGCCAGCAACTACTAAATTATTAGAGTTGGCAAATGAGATAAAACCCTGCAAATATCTCTGAATTAGAGGTTAATTACATTTCCTTAAAGTGTTAATGTTCTTTGAAGTTCCAGGACTAATAAGTATTGTTGGTTGATTTATTTTAGAAAATTAGAAAGAACCTAGACCAGGTGGGGATAGATTCATAAAGTAGCTAATCCAGTAATATCTGATTGAAGTGAAAAAAATATTTTCAAACTTGACTGGCTTTCATTATGAATGTTGAAATGTTGAAGGAACACTTCATTCCATTGTAGAATGTGCTGTTCATCCTCTGCCATTAATCCAAGAAAGTCTGGAGCTCATAAAGACTATTAATTGAACAATAGAAAAATAAGATATTAGTCTGAGGTTTAAAAATATGAACTCTATTATTGGTAAATATATGTAACATTAGAAAAAACTCATTAATTATGAATTATATTGTTAATGGTAAAGGAACTATTATTTAAGTAGTCTTTTAAAGTTTATAGAATACAGGATCTAAAATGGCTCAAAAATCTATCCTAGAACTCACTAGGATATAGGTTACTAAACCGAGTAGCATGTTTAGCTATTGTGACCAAATAAACATCTTTGTTTAGTACTGTTTTTATTTACTTATTTATTTTAATAGTGAGTCTCTTACATTTAGATCTTTGTTAACATCTCAAGCCACTGTTTGGACTGGTTGGATTTGCAATTTACAACAAGTGATACGGGATGGAATGACTACAGTACCCAGGAATTGTTTGTCTCCAATGGCTGGCAGCATCCCTTCTCCACCCAGTAGGTTTCCATTGTGTTTTGAGTGACTTTGGGCTGTCTTTGATTTCATCTACATACTAAAATTTCCTTTCAGAATGATAGTACCTTGTAATATGTCCTTGAATTATGACAGGAAAATATCTTTCTAATTCAAGGGAAATTTCTGGTAACAAGAAACCACAAAGTCTTCTAAGACAAGTTTTAGACACAAGCTTTCTGTAGGGTACCTAGAACAAGGTTAGTTTCACAAGCCATTCTTCCTGTGGTACCTGTAGCAGATTATAAAAGGACCACATATTCTTCTCATTCCTGTTCACATGCCTTTTAAAAATACAACTTTGTACCTCCTTTTATCAAGAGAGGTGGGATCCATTTCTCTACCCCTTGAATCTGGGTTGGCCATAGGTCTTGCTTTGGACAAAGTTTCTTTACAAATGTAATGCAAGGAGGGTCTGGAAAAGTGCTGCACTTTGGAGTTTATCTTGTTATTTTAGGGAATGTAAGTGTAATTGGGCTGGTAAATTAAACTGGGCTGGTTTTCTGGATGATGAGAGATACAATGACCAAGTTATCTCCATCACTCTACTTAACATAGTCAATCATTTGTCACATCGGTGAGGCCTTCCAACACCATTTAGCCTCATTTGAGCTGGACCACTATGAATTGCACAGTTAATTCTCAGAATCATGAGAAATAATGAATCTTTGTTTTTTAAGACATTAAATCTTGGGGTGAATTTTTAAGTAGCAAAATATGCCAAGTTGCTGCTTTTAGTCTTCTCACCATTCACCCAGTATTGGTTTGCTTACCCTCACAGGGTTATTTCTAGAAACTTCTTAGTTAAAGAAAACTGACTTTGGACTTTTTTTGGTTTTCATTATTTTAGCTTCAGGGATTATCTTTCTAAATATATGGAATTTTTTTTTTTTTAGGTCTAGCAATGATACAGGTGTCAAACACTTTAACACAGAGAGTGAAAACTTCATACTGTCAGCAAATTCCAAACTATTGCAAAAAAAGTAATTTCTCAACTTGTTCAGGGTTAATCTGACACATGGATTTGGTGTGGCATTGAAGAATGAAAAAGGCAAAAGAGACCAAGATTGTCTCAGAGAAAGTAAAGGGGCTTCATAACATTTAAGCTACACAGTATCTTCCTGATGGGAAGCTAGAGGTCAATTTACTTTTAGAATTTATAAAGTTCTTTGAGACATTTCTTCTAGGTCCTAGTATTCCAAGCTGTATCTTATCCTAGATCCCAGGGCTAACTGACCTACATCTCTCCTCCCTTCAAGCTATTTCTAACAACACATCATCTGTTTTCCCTGGGAATTGTTATCCTCACATACAGAGTTCTCTTCAGAATTTTCATTTGTTTTGACTGTGTTTCTTGGTCCCCTTCCAAAGTTAGTAGTATATGTACATATGTATGCAGGTATGTATTTATGTCATACTTCTCTGTTGTTTCTCTTTGTGCCTTGGAAATAGGTTTCTGGTAGAAAATTGGCCAGAGACAATGTTTAGAAGGAATGGTAAAGCATGGTAATCTATGGTCATAGGGATTCTGCCTAAATTATATATCATATTTGTATTTAGAAAAAATGCTTTTTTGTTATTATCATCATATTTCAGTAATGTGATAGTGCTTTGGGGTACACAAATATGCTGTTTATGCAGTTCTGGAGTTTGGTCTAGTATTACAATGTCAATTACTTCAATTGCTACATCTTAGGAATTGTGGATAAGTTGACAAAAAGTGCTAGTTTTATGACTAGGTATATAGTAATATTGGTGCTGCATTCTTTAGAATCAAATACCCAAATTCAACATAGAACTGCAGTATTCCCTGCAAAAGGGGGGAATAGGGTCACAGTGGTTCTTATGGCAGCTGGTTTAGAATAATTACTGGTAAAAATTATCTTTGGATTAAAAATTTTAAATGATCAAAAATAAGACTTAGGTAATGTGTCTCATCGTTTTTAATTCAACATCCCTTGGATGTAACACATGACATGCATTGTTTTCTTTAGAAGTCAGTAGATGTTCTGAATATGTTTATGCTGGATAATTCAGTTCAAATTTTCACCAAATTTTCCCCTCCAAAATAAGTATACCATGCACATACTGAAAGTGCTACTGGCTGTTAACTCTGGGAAAGGTTTTGTGAAATCCACTGACTTCTGAAATAGTGGCAGCATGAGGCAGAAGTGTCTCATAGACATATATCCTCTTAACTCCCTCCCAGTGGGTACTGCCTATATCAATAGGGGAAAGCACTAACAAAAAGATATTCTGTGTTAACAGTGGATAAAGCAAATTGTGACCCATAATTAGTAACTTGGAATCCCTTCTGCTTCTCAGAGGAAAAATGAACAAAAAAGAACAAAGTATCTGAAAGCTTGGGACTATAATAAACTGATGGGCTATGTAAGAAAAATAACTCTTTTTCTGCCTTTGCTAAGACACTCCAAACCTGGATTCTAGTGATGAGTGCTCTCTTTTCAGTATGTAATAAGAACTGGATCAAAATAGAATTGGATGAGGATACGGACTGGTGCTGCCTTTTAGCTCTCAAGGAGGGTCTAGCTACTGATGAAGGTGGAGGAGGGTACTTGTTAGCCTTAAGAATCCCAAGTAACTCATCTTAAATTATAGACCATGTCTCAATCCTGCCTTTTGGCATGATGAATTCACTCACAACACAATTGTTTTACTGACCTACCTACCATTATTCACTTACTTATTCGTTCATTTAGGAAATGTTTAAGGGCGCCTGGGTGGCTCAATAGGTTGAACAACTGGCTTTTGCTCTCTCAGGGTCATGAGATTGAGCCTTACAAGGAGCCTGCTTAAGATTCTCTCTCTCCCTCTGCCCCTCCTCTGACTCGTGCATGTAGTCTCTATCTAAAATACATACATACATACATACATACATACATACATAAAATCTTAAAAAAAAAAAAAAGAAATGTTTATTGGGTGTCTATTTTGTTTCAGTCTCTTGGGTTAGAGCATTTGAACAAAATGAAGAAAAATCCCAGCCCTATGGAGTTTTGGTAACAGTGGGAGAAGACAGATAATAAAATGAAGTCAAAATACAAGAAGATAGCAGGAAGGGAAAAATGAAGGGGGGGGAAATTGGAGGGGGAGATGAACCATGAGAGACTATGGACTCTGAGAAACAAACTGAGGGTTCTGGAGGGGAGGGGGGTGGGGGGATGGGTTAGCCTGGTGATGGGTATTAAAGAGGACATGTACTGCATGGAGCACTGGGTGTTATACAAAAACAATGAATCATGGAACACTACATCAAAAACTAATGATGTAATGTATGGTGATTAACATAACATAATAAAATAAAATTAAAAAATACAATAAGCTAAATGGGAAAAAAGCTATAAAGAAAAATAAAACAAGAAAGTGGAGTATTGTGTGTGTGTGTGTTGGAGCAACAATTTTAAATAGGATAGTGATAGACACTGCATTAAATTTTGGATAAAAAGTAATAAATGAGACAGGCATGCTAATGGAACTTATAGATTAGTGGATAGGAAGAGTGATTATACAAATAATTATATTACATTATGAGAGTGGATCCATAAAAGGTATATATAATACTATGGCTGAGGACACAGTGCAAGGGGACATGGAGTGGTCTAAGGAGTCAAGAAAGGTTTTATGGGTGCATGGACATTAAAATTAAGGCCAAATGTGAAATGAGCCAGAGGAAAACTGAAGCGGGTTGAGGGTCAGCACAGGTAAAACTATGTCCAAAGATCCAGAAGGAAATGAGAATCTGGTACCTTCAAGGAATTGACAGTTTAAAATGGCCAAAGTTGAATTGGAGGAAGGAGAATGACATGGAATGAGTCTCCAGAAGTAATCACTGGTCATATCACAAAGGCATTGAATGCCGTGTTAAGAAGTTTGGACTTTATCCTAACCACAGAGTGAAGCCATTAAAAGAATTTTAAGGTTTGGGAAAGTCTTGAGGTTTGTTCCAAGGGGCCTGTAGGGAGGCAGTATGAAGCTCTGTTCTTTCAGAACCTTATTCCTGAATGGCCCCTTAACTTTGTTCTTTGATTCAGCTAATTAATTTGCCTTGTAATGGTAAACGCCTTTATCTGTGATCCACATATTTATTCATTCATTCATTCTTCAACAGGTATATAATCTTAGTAACATACATTCTAGTTGTGTCCAAAATAAACCATTTTACTTCAAATGTCTGAGAAGGTATGTTTCCTTAGAATCAAAATAATTAGAGGCCAGACAACAGTACCATGCCCAGAACCACAGTTTCGATTTTAACTCATTGGAGCCTTTATTGCATTTGACTGCCTTGCTTTACATTTACAAAACACAGCAAGAGAATAATTATTTATTTCATAACTAGCTTTCTTAGCATATTAAATAGTATTTGTTTTCCAAAAAATAAGCATGTATTCTTCTCGAGAAAATTCCATAACATAGACATAAACTTTTTTTTTTTTTAAGATTTTATTTAATTTGACATAGAGAGACACAGCGAGAGAGGGAACATAAGCAGGGGGAGTGGGAGAAGGAGAAGCAGGCTTCCCGCTGAGCAGGGAGCCCAATGCGGGGCTCGATCCCAGGACCCTGGGATCATGACCTGAGCAGAAGGCAGATGCTTAACGACTGAGCCATATAGTTGGAAGGGTTCACAGGAATCAAAATTATTATATGGATGAGGAACCTGTCAACTTGAGAAAAACTATCACTTAATTTATATTATTTGACAAAGTCTACCTATAATATTATTTTTAGTTTACATATTTTATATGATTTTTATTTTATGTATTTTAATAAATTGTTCTTTTAGAAAATTGTTACTACAAATATAGGGTACAAAAATCCAAAAGTTTATTTTCCATCCTTTTACTAGGCTGCACTATTTCCCTCCCCTGATACTATTTTTTACATAATCTGTCCAGATATGTTTTATATATATGCAAACATACATTAAATATGTGTGTACATATTATAAAACCAAATTTTAGCATTCTCTACTTCATTTTCCTCATGTTTTATCAATGAGTGATATATTTTTGAGATCATTCCATATAGTATATAGAAAGAGCTGCCTCATTCTTTTTAGTAACTATATAGTATTCTATCGCATGGATGTGTCCTCATTATATTAACTAATTCACCAAGGGACTTTATTTTTTCCAAATATTTTCATGATTAAAAATATTTCAATAAATATCATTTACATAATATCATTTTTAACATGTGGAATTCTATCTATCTATAGATAGAAGTGCTGGTTCAAAGAATATGTAAATTATAAAAATTTTATAAATATTGACAAGTTATCTATATAACACCATATATTTCCATTAACAATTAATGAGAGTGCTGGTTTTCTCACCTTCTTTAACACAATGCCTTATTGAACTATTTGATCTTTGACAAAGGCCAAAATGGTAATTGACCATTGTTTTAATTTATATTTCTCTTTTAAAGGGTAATAATTAAGATATTTTCATTTATTTAAGATATATTTGCATATTCTTTACTGTAAACTGTCAATAGCATTTGACTATTTTTCCCATCAGATTATGGCTTTTTAATATCGATTTGTATATATTATTTATATAGTAAATAATTGAATTCTTTGTTATCATTGTTGCATTTTTTTTTCCCAGTTTGAAATTTGCCATTTAACTGTGGTTAAGGTGTTTGTGTTTACTATGCACATTTTAAAAGTGTAGGAAAACTTACCACCTTTTTCTCTTATCACCTCTGGGTTTATGTATTTTATATAGAAGGACCTTTCTCACTCTGTAATTATTTTTTAAAGTCCATGTTTTATTCTAGAAAGCTTATAGATAATACATTATTATATTCAATTATTATACTTCCAAAATATGTTCACAGCTGATAGGTCTAATCCCTCTTCATTGGTTTTCATTTTCAGAATTATTTTTGACAAAATGCATTGTTTTATTTTTTCATGAACTTTAAAATCTATATAGTTCCAAAAACTCGGTATCTTTTGGTGATTTTATAGTAATTATAGATTAATTTAAAGAGAATTAGCATCATTTTGGAATTGAGTCTTTTTGTCCAAGAAGAGAGGATTTTTTTTTGCATATTTGGGTCTTCTTTTTTAAAAACAGCCATGAAATGGTACTGATCTGCAGTAAGACAAGAATAAAAATTAAGAGCAAACATTTAGAAACTTTCAGGGCAATTTGAATGTTTGTGACAGTAGTGAAGTTGAGACTTCTTTTAGAAATTCATTTTTATTGTATTTTTAAAAATTATCTAACCATGATAAATTGAAAGTAAAAAGACTGGCCTTTCATCAGTTTAGTTTGAGAAGTACTACTGCAAACACTATAGCAATTTTTGTGGTTATTATTATCGTTTGAGGATTATTTAATTTCATTACCTGTATGCATACATATATGCATATATCGAGAGAGGGATATGTTGGTATATAAATATAATCATATCCATGTTCCTTGTGAATTTTTTCATAATCTTTTTTCTATTTGTTTCGCTCTTTTCCCCCCCCTTTTTCTTGTCTTGATGTTCCACAGCATCTCTCCACTCCAAATAACCCATGTTAACAACCCATTGTATAATCTTCCGTATTTTATCTAGAAAAATATTAAATAATAGTGGGCAAAATTTCTTCTCTCTGAGTTTTAAGAAGAATACTGCTAAAGCTTCACCATAAATATGATCCTTATTTTGGGAATAAGACACCTAATTTATCATGTTATGAAGGTATCCTTCTATTTCTTTTTTATTATATCAAAAAAGAATCTATTTTAAACATTACCAAATATATTTTTAACATCTATGGTGATGTTTTTATGGTATTCCATTTAAATGTATCAATGTGGTGAATTATATAATCAGATTTCCTAATACTGTACCATCTTTGCTTTCTTGGAGTAAATGCCATATTGTTGTTCAATATGGTGTATTAATCTTTTCTCCCCAGCTTTATTGAGGTATAATTGCCATATACCATTGTTTAAGTTTTAGGTGTATAGTGATGATTTGGTATATATACATTGTGAAATTATTACAACAATAAGGTTAGTTAAGACATCTTCACCTCAAATAATTACCGTGTTTTGTTGTTATGGTGAGAACAATTAAGATCTACTCTCTCAGCAACTTTCAAGTATGCAATACAGTATTTTATTTTGGTGAGAATTTTTTCATCTATGTTCATCAGGAATATGGGCGTGTAGTTTTATTTTTTTGTAGTGTCCTTATCTGGCTTTGGTGTTAGGATAATTCTGGCCTTGTAAAATGAGTTTGGAGTTTTCCCTCCTCTTAAATTTTCTATAAGACTTTGAGAAGGATTGGCATTAATTCTTTAAATGTTTGTTAGAATTTACCAATGAAGTCATCTGGTCCTGGACTTTTCTTTTTGGAAGGTTTTGATTACTGATTCAATCTCTTTTTTTAAGATTTTATTTATTTATCTGAGAGAGGGAGAGTATGAGAGAGAGAGAATGAGCAGGAGAGAGGGGGAAAGGGAGGGGGAGAAGCAGACTCCCTGCTGACCCGGGAGCCTGATGCAGGGCTTGATCCTGGGACCATGGGATTATGACCTGAGCTGAAAGTAGATACTTAACCAACTGAGCCACCCAGGCACCCCCCTGATTCAACCACTTGACTCATTATTAGTCTGTTCAGATATTCTTTCTCCATGATTCAATCTTGGTAGGTTATATGTTTCTAGGAATTTGTACATTTCTTCTAGGTTATCCAATCTGTTGACATATAATTGTTCATGTAGTCACCTATGTACCTTTGTATTAGTGTGGTATCAGTTGTAACTTCTATTTCATTTACAATTTTATTTATTTAAGGTCTCTCTCTTTTTTTTATTATGTGATGTTAATCACCATACATTACATCATTAGCTTTTGATGTAGTGTTCCATGATTCATTGTTTACGTATAACACCCAGTGCTCCATTCAGTATGTGCCCTCTTTTCTTATAGGTCTAGCTAAAGGTTTGTTAATTTTGTTTATCCTTTCAAAAAACCAACTTTTAGTTCTGTTGATCTTTTCTATTATTTCTCTATTCTTTATTTTACTTGTTTCTGCTGTGTTCCTTCTACTAACTTTGGGCTTAGATTGTTCTTTTTCCAGTTTCTTGAGATGTGAAGGTAAGTTATTTATGTGAGATCTTTTTTTTTTCTTAATGTAGGCATTTATCACTATGAAATTCCCTCTTAGAACTGCTTTTGCCACATGGTGTAAGTTTTGATATGTTTTGTTTCATTTTCACTTGTTTGTACACCTTCTCTTCCTTTTCAATGAAGTTAAGAGAATTGATTCTCTCATAATGATTTTCTTCTATTCAAATTTAGGTCTCCATCTTTAGATTTATTTCAATCAGGATTTTAACTGCTATCACCTAGCTCAGTCGGTAGAGCATGAGACTCTTAACTGTTATCAGCACCTAACTGAATCAGAAGATTTTAGAGCTACGTAGAAATTACTACCTCAGATTTCAAAAAGAAAATAGTATTTCTAAAAAGGTATCAATTATGTACAATATTATGTATATTTGGAGAGAGGGAAAGAAAATAATGAAAAGTGTCCATGTCTTAAAGCCCTATTTTAGTAAAGCAATAGCGTCTATATTAATGTATTTTTTAATTATAATATGTAGTGTATCATATGTGTAAGTATTGTAATAATGAAGAAAGTCCAATGGAAGCAAAAATGCAAATTAAAACAAACCTTCATGTAGCTGCTGTTTATTTTTCAGCAAAGGTAAGAATAATTTAAGAAACAAGGGCATCAAGAGATAATACCTCCTTTCATGGATAAACCTCAACTTACGCCACTTTGCAGATATGCTTTATAAAGTCATCTGATCTCAGAAAACCCCAGATCCAAAGGCTCTTTTAATTTTTGGCATACACAGTGAAGTTTTGGTAAAAGACACAGAGAAAAAACTGTGGCACAGATTCATTGATACCTTTTAAGCACCCAATTCACCATGGAAAATCAAGGCATTTGATTTTAGTTCAAAATTTGCAGATGTTCTGATTGCTTCTGGAAAATGTTTTTAGATTACAAAAGGGGTTATCTACACATAAATGATCCAACACTTGTCTCTTTTGGTATTCTAATTTCACTCATTCCTTACAATAGTAAAGAGACAGAGAAGACCTTATCCCATAAATTGTGATTCCTTAAATACTCAGGCCCTCAAAAGACCAGCCTAAACTACACATAAACAAAGCACCTAGTTGATAGCTGAGACCAAACAGTTTACTGTACAATTGACTTAAAGTTGGATTTTTAAAGCATGGAAAGCATCATTGAAACCCAAATTGGGGAGCTTGCATAAATGCTAGATTAAATGCTGTAAGTAGCTCTGAAAATCAAGGCTGCAAACATGGAAAGCAGTCCACTCATAATTACTATGCCACTTGAATTCCAGTAATTTATGGGGAAGGAAAACAAATCTAGTTACTCATCCTCTTCGTGAATGAAATGTGCTCTGCACTACAAATGCAAATTATTATCCCTCATCTAAATCATCAACTTAATGATATTCTATTTCCCAGTCTCATCCTCATGTCACTGACAATGAACAGGCTTAATCTAATGATTAAAAAGTGTTCTCTGTTATATTTGAGCTAGAGTTTATTTTAGAGTTGTGTGCTTTAAAATAATATAAGGAAACGGGGCACCTGGGTGGCTCAGTGTCTGCCTTCGGCTCGGGTCATGATCCCGGGGTCCTGGGATCAAACCCCGCATCGGGTTCCCGGACCAGCGGGAAGCCTGCTTCTCCCTCTCCCTCTCCCACTCCCCCTGCTTGTGTTCCCTCTCTCACTGTGTCTCTCTCTAAATAAAATCTTTAAAAAAATAAAATAATATAAGGATTTTATGTTTTTAGATCTATGTAAGAGAATTTTAAAAGTAATGTTCCTATACTTTCTCCTTAAGAGGAATGATATAAATATATATTAGTTCCTACCAGAGCGCTCAAAATGTACTTCAGAGGGCCAAGATATAAATAGGGCCCATTGGACAACTACACAGGAGATCAGTAAAAATTCAAAATGATATTATAAGATAAACTCTAAGGGAATACATTAAAGCCTCTTCTTTTTTGAAAAATGTGAGACATGTTCTCCTAAAAATTACAAGTGATCTTTATTACTTTAAGTACTGAAATACTCTTAATTTTATAATAGCCTGATAGTATTCTAGCTGAAGTGATATACATATACCTCTCTTTCACTTTGTAACCACATGAATAATCATATTACATTTTCTTTAGTGATCCAAAATTATGGTTGTAAATGTCAACTGTTATAAAACAGGGAGAAGTATGCTCTTTACATTTAGTAGCTCCTAATGAAAATGTTTTGGTGGTTGCATCTTTTTTTTTTTTTTTTTTTTTTTTTTGATGTGCTGCTTGAGAATTTTCTACTTGTTCTTTTGGACTAGGAAATAAGGTATGATGTGGAAGGCGGTGTGTACATATAAATGTGTGGTTGTGTGTGTGTGTGTGTATGTGCGTGTGTCTATTTGCGTGTGTTGGATTCCTTTAGTTCAAGGAACTGAAACACTTGTTATACCTAAAATACTAGAGGATTTTTTCATTATGATGCATGTGGAAAGAACAAAGGCAGAAATCTCTCCCAGCTGATTATGCCTCAGGGAATCTAGCAACAATAGTGCAATAAAAGAAGACTAGAAAGTGGTTTGGGAACTAGAAAGTCATTTGGGATATAAAGCAATTCTGGGGACAATTGACCAAATGGACCCCACAGATATGTACAGAATATTCCATTCAACAGCAGCAGAACATATGTTTTTCTGAAGCACAATATGGAACATTCTCCAGGATAGATCACATGGTAAGTTACAAAACAAATCTTAGTGAATCTAAAATGATTGAAATCCTACCAAGTATCTTCTCCTACTACAATGTCTGTTAACTAGTGCTTGGGATGCAAAGATGATTATGGTACAGTATTTACCTTCAATAACTTATAACCTAGAAAGTGAGAGACAAGCTGAACAGAGGTTTTAAGTTCTGATTTATGAAATATAACCTTAGGGAATATCAGGTTTGAAGATCTTGATAAAGGTGCTAAACACATGAAAACCTTTCAGAAAGACGTCTCTCCTTCACATTATAATTCCCTTTCCAGCATTCTATTTGGGAAGTGATGTTTTATATATCATAAACCACTGGTGGTTAAAAAACAGAAGAGGCCTGGAAAATCATTCTGAGCTTGAAAAAAGTTGTTGAAGTTTCAGTGCTCTTGGTGATGAATTTGATTGTGTGCATTTTTCATTAAGAGTCAAAGCATGTGCCTCATTCTGCATTGAAGCCAACAGCAGAAGCACAACAGCATCCCCAAGGTGCAGTGACTAATACTTTGAGTAAGGCCTCAGTGTTCCCTTTATAGATCAGGTGTTAATATACACTGACATGCTTGCTCACAGCACTGAAAATTAATACGAACAAAGTGGGCTAAATAAAGTGTCACTCTGAAAATGCGAATGCTTTGGGTAGAATGGGAAACATTTTATGGCTTTCTTTAAAAATATTTTCTCAGTTCCTTTGAAGATAAAAATATGCTAAAAATCCCTTTAAGATCTTTTAGGGGTGGTTGTATTTTTTCTTCTACATCTTGTACTGAAGCAAAACCTTTAATTTGTGTTATAATAAACATATTTCCAGAAAGGACAGGTTGGAATTAATTCATGAACGAGTATTTTTCCAATGACAATCATTTTTATCCTTCAAAATGATGATGATATTTGTAATGAAGTCCTTTTTAAAAAAAAAAAAAACTGTTTCTCCTTGGTAGTTAAATTATAGATTCAAAGGTCTGGAAGGGATAGAAGTGGTCAGTTAATCAAAACATCTGGACACACAGGAGTTTCATTTCATCTTCTTAGAGCAAGAACCTTGGCCACCCAATTTTTGGGGGGGGGGACCAGCAGTGACCATTTCATAGATTCATTGATCTGGTAAGGACCTTAGAGATTAACCTAGTAGGGATTATTCAAAGACCTTTGTAATTCTTGGTAAAGGGGATTAAAAACAAACACACAAACAAAAAACACATTTGTAATTCTGGAACTATTTTCCTTAAAAGTAGATTCATGTTAAAAAAAAAAAAAAAGAAAGGACTCTTAGATTCAAAAAAAAAGAGCTTTAATAATGTAACTAGTTATATTTTTTCTATGGGCACTGGCCTAAGTTTAGTGCAATGGTTAGTAATGTAGAATATGGCAACAGTCTCTGGTTTAGAATCCTCTCTCTGCCACTTATTTGTTGTGTGACCTTGGATAAATTATTAAATACTTCAGTTTCCTTTTCTGTAAAATGGGGGTAATAATAGAACCTATTTAATAGAGTTTTTGTGAATATTAAGTGAGTTCATAGAAAGTGTTTAAAATACTCCTTGCCACATAAAAATTACTATATTGTTTATTTTTTTATTTTTTATTTTTTTAAAGATTTTATTTATTTATTAGAGAGAGACACAGTGAGAGCAGGAACACAAGCAGGGGGAGTGGGAGAGGGAGAAGCAGGCTTCCTGCCAAGCAGGGAGCCCGATGCGGGGCTCGATGCCAGGACCCTGGGATCATGACCTGAGCCGAAGGCAGACGCTTAACGACTGAGCCACCCAGGCGCCCCTACTATATATGTTTAAACTGTCATTTTTTATAAATTAATCCTTACAACATTACTAGTGATAGTGTTTTAATAGCTGGGAAAATTGAGGCTTGCAGAAGGCAAATAACATGCACAATGTCATTCAACTAGTAAGCAAGCCCAACTGGGCATAGAGCACAATGATTTTTACTGCAAAGTATATATTCTACATGATACTGTTTTGAGTTTCTCCCTATGTTATCATGTGCCACCCATATTATTCATTCAATGCCACTTTAGTTAATATTCAAATTTTAATACAAAAAAATAGATCATGGTATCATTCTTAGTAGTTAATTTATATTTTTATACTAAGTTACAAGCTAGACAAGTTTTATTTCAACATGCTTTTTAAGAGAAAAAAATATATTAATTTTTTATTGCTGCTATAGAAATTACCACAAACAGTAGTTTAACACATTGTAAATTTATTTCTCTTATAATTCTGGAGGCCAGAAATCTGAAATAAGTTTCACTGGGATAAAGACAAGGTGTCTGTAGGTTGGATCCTTCTGGAGACTCTAGGAGAGAATCTGTTTCCTTGCCTTTTCCAGCTTCTAGAGGCATTCCTGGGCTTATGGCCCCTTTCTCCATCTTCAAAGTATATCACTCAAATTTTTGTTTTCAGTGTCATATTGCCTTCACTCTTTCTGACCATCTGCATCCTTCTTATAAAGATCCTTTTAATTATAGCGGGTCCACCTGGAAAATACAAGACAATCTTCCTATATCAAGATCCTTAACTTAATCACATCTGCAAGTTTCCTTTAGCCATCTTCATAGTTTCTGAGGGTTAGTCCATGGACATCTTTGGGGGAGGGCATTATTCAGCTTACAACACAAGGTTTAGATTAAAAGATACTTATTTCATGTCATTTTGAAAACCTAAATAGCATAAATTTAAAGAACAGAGAGAATATTTGGATAAAACTCTTGATCCCCTTTCATGTTTTACTCCCTCCACCCACATACTGGCTCATTGAGTCTACTGTAAGATCTGATGTTTGTTAATTATCAATTTTATTGTCAGGAAGGTGCCTCCTTAGGATAGAATACTCATCTAAATATAGCAAAGGATTCATGACAACAAATATTTGACTATAAATATTATAAGTTAAAGAAAAGTCATGATAACTTTAATTTTCTTTAAATTTTTTGGCTGAATCAAACTTGAACTACATTTTTCATAGGTTTTTCTGAAAAATACACTCAGATGACCACTTCTCCCCATCCCCATATTTTAGGTTTTTGTTTTTACAAAACAATGAGAACAAAAGGCAATTTTGCTGCAGTTTAGATAAGTTTTATATAATTACATCTTTTGGATAAAGAAAAAAAAGTGCATTACATTAAATTTATAATCCAAGGTTTTAGGTGTCATAATCAGTTTAAGGCCAGAGTTGAGAACATAATAAGACCATTGAGAGATTAGTTTGCACAGGTGAACATAAACTAGTCAGGGCTATTCAGTCAATAAAGATAAGACCTGAGAATGGATATAAGATTTATGTATATAAAATCACTTTTGGTATGTATGCAGGACCCATAAATATCATCATGAAATCTTATAACATTAGTAAAGTTACCACCCCTTTCCTAAAATTTAAAAGAAATTTTAGAAAAAAATTAAAGGGACTCTCAATAAACCAGCATTTTCAGAGAATGGACTAGTTGACTCAGTTAAATAGCATGATCAATTAAATTTCACCAATTTTTAAAGACCATTGAACTCAACATTTCCTAAAACACCTATTGATTAATCATACAAAAACATTATTATTGAGTTCTTACTATGTGCCACACACTGGGGTCTATGTTTTAAATACAAATATAAATAAGATACCATTCTTCTAAGACTTTTAGAGTCCAATTGGGAAGCCATATTATCAAGAAAACCTGGGAGTATACAATGGTAATAATATGCACTATGGCAGAGGAATTTACATAGTATGAGAACACCTAACCTTAAAATTGGCCAGAGGATAGGACTTCCTGTAGGTATTGCTTAAAGCTGAGACTTCAAAGGGAAAAAGCAATTGCTTTTATGGTGAAGGGATGAGTCCACATCACAGTCAAAGGCATATAATAATTTTTGCAGGGAACTATTTTATTTGGCAAAATAGAAGAGTGATAGACTATGAGGCTGACCAGCACTAGGTTGTGAATGAATTTTTTTTTTTTTTGCTAAGTTAGAGAATTTGACTTTCATTTTTAATTCTATGAATTAAAATATGAGGAATGAAATAATCAGATCTGTCATTTGAAAAAAAAAATCTGATAGCATGTCAAGGCTGGATTAGGTAGAGAGATTATATACAGGGAAAACCACTAACTAAAATGTGATTTCAGTAATCCAGTTAATAACTAATAAAGATATTGTGTAACAAAATAGAAATAGGCATGAGTGGGGGTAGCAAAATAAGGGTCTGGATGCAGATTCAGCAAAACACAAAAGTAAAAGAGAGGAGGCAGGGATTTGTTTCAGGTAGATGATAACGTAGTCACTAAAATGGAGAATATAAGAAAAGAGGCAGATTTTGTAAAAAGGATAATGAATAAGTGTTTAGACTAGTTTACTGGTATGCCCATAGGATATTTCAAGGGAAATAGCATCTATATTGTTGGATATATTGGCCTGGAGATCAGAAGAGAGTTCTGGGATGAATATACACACAGACGTGTGTGTGTGTGTGTGTGGTGTGTGTATACACACAGACATATATATAATTTATGAGATGTGCACAAAGAATTGAGGCCATAGGTATGATTAGATTTGTCCGAGGAAGGTGAGAAGAGTATGATGTTTTAGGATGGAGGTCTAGAGAATACTGCTCTTTAATCCTTTAATGGAAATAAATAAGGAAAGAAGGAAGGAAGGAAGGAAGGAAAGAAAGGAGAGATGCTGCTGAAAGTTCTAAAATATCACAGTGTTAGCCTAAGGTCTAGTCAAATAGGAAAAAATAGAGAAATATCTTTAGGACATAAAACAAGCATTGTGGCAACTTCTACCCTCATTTTCTAACCCTGAGGTAGCAAATTCAATTGCCAGTGGGAACCAGGCAGGTAATTTAATGAGAAGTTTGGGTGTAGAGTAATGACAAGGGTCTGTCATATGCCAGAGAACACATGGTATGCAAGCTGCTATGTAGGTCCTGCCTATGATTGTCCTGTGGGAATTTGGGTCAATGTTGCCAGATATTTGGCTTTTTCAAGAAAACCTGAAACTCTGTATTTTTATATGAAATCTGCCAAATTTAAAATGTTCAAAGCCTCACAAAAAGTATCTAGAGATTTTTTTCAGCCTAGTTTGCAACGTCTGCCTCAGCATCCATGACAGAAACAATTCTGGGCCTGGGAGAGCACTGGTTGCCCTCACTATTATAATCTTCCATGTCCATATGCATGAGTAGGTTCTCTGCCTTGATGAATACTTGTGATGTTCTGTGCTACTCTGTTTAGAAGTTGGCAACTGGGAAAATTAAGAAGGAACTCATGAAAACATATTTTAATCAATGTCTAGGACTGTTTTTATAAACTTTGCTAGCTACTGTTATGTGAGAACTTGATGTCTCTAAATAGGCTGTTCATATATATTTTAGCATTCTCACTTGGGCACCTTTCAGGTGAAAAGTGTGCTCTCAGGAGGAGGTCTAAAGTTAAATGTTTGATCACCCTAATTATAAATGCATATTATCAGTGTTGAACTGTCTATATTTTACTCGGACCTTGTGAATTCAGTGTCCTTAAGTTAAATGGGACTCATTTTGTCAAAATTACTTAATCTTCAATTTTTATCTTGAGGGTATACCATGAGTGTTTCAGTATTTTTAAGTCTCACTTGCTACTCATGTCACTTATTTGGAGCAAGAGCAATTTTACTATCAATTAGTGGTTTCTTTCTTTTTTTAAATATTTTTTATTTTTTAAAGATTTTATTTATTTATTTGACAGAGAGAGACACAGCGAGAGAGGGAACACAAGCAGGGGGAGAGGGAGAAGCAGGCTTCCCACGGAGCGGGGAGCCTGATGTGGGGCTCGATCCCAGGACCCTGGGATCATGACCTGAGCCGAAGGCAGACGCTTAACGACTGAGCCACCCAGGTGCCCCTCAATTAGTGGTTTCTTTTGTTTGGGAATATACAATCTAAGTAACCCTAGAACAGGAAAAAATAATTAGATTGTAACTCTTCACAGGTAGTACACACAATTTTCTCATTTATAAATTGAGCATCAAGCATTGTTCTTTTGTGTGTGAAAGACCATTTAATTAGTAGGACTGATTTTCGAAATCTACATCAAGTTCTACTATTTGGCTTTAAGTTCTGAAACAGATGACAAGTACATAAAAAAAAAAAAGACTGCTTTTTTTTTAGGGAAGGAAATAGAATTGGTTTTGAGAGGAGTCAAGATAGTGGAGGAGTAGGGAGACCCTAAGCTTGTCTCATCCCTCAAACACAGCTAAATAGTTATCAAATCATTCTGAACACCCAAGAAATAAATCAGTCTGAGAGAACAAAACGTCAAGTCTACAAGTAGAAAAGCAACCACTTTTTAGAAGATAGGAAGTGTGGAGAGTTGAATTGGGGCAGATATAACTATGGCTATGGCAGCAGGGAGGGACCCTGTTTATGGAGGCTACCACAACGTATTATAAGTGATGGAGCACAAACTCTAAACTTTTAGAAGTCTGTTACCATGGGGGACGTCCCTGGCTTAAAGGTGCGCAGGTGGTGTAGCAGGGTAGACTCCCAGGAGTAACAATGTGGTCTGAGGATCCCCTGGGTCGAAAGATCAGGTGGTGCAAATGTGCTACAGTGTTCCCAGGCATAAGATCAGGAGAACCGGCTGGAGCAGTAGATCTTGGTGCTGGTTTTTCTCTTCTGTTTTGCCACAAACTGCGAACCACTGAACAGTCTTGTGCCTGCTTTCCTGGCACTGGCCAGCAAATGGCAAAAGTGTGGCAAGACCTTCCTCTGGAGGAAAAGTGCAGGTCCATGCCCTGGGAGTCCCTAAAATTTGGAGTTTTGAAATTTAGTCACACACCTGATAAAAAAGCTTGGATGCAGGCAGGGCGAACACAGGGTTTAGATGGAAACTTGGGACACAAGAGGGATGATTGATTCCTTTTCTGTGATGGCTCGCTGAAGAGTGGGGGGCATGAACTTTCAGATCCAGGGCTAGAGAGTGGGGTGCAGCCATATTCATTCATCCCACCCATTAGTGCTGAAAGCCTTCAAGGAGCAAAACAGCGCCACCTAGTGGATACTGGAGTTGCTTACACCAAGCCCCGCCCCCTGCACCCTAGAGGCGCATTTCTCTGAAACAAGTCAGCCTGAGAATGAGGCAACAGGCCCCATCCCCAGAAGACCAGCACAAACAACTAACACACCAAGTCTACTGAACAGAGTGCTGCAAAACTTCAGCTTTAGAGGAAATAGAATATAGTGTCCTTTTTCATTTACTTTCTTATTTTTTAATTCCTTTTTAAAATTTTTATTAATTTTTTTCATTTTTTTATATATATTTTATAAATATATTTTATTTTTTGTTTATTTCATATATATATACACATGTATACTATATATATAATAATTTGGGATCTTTTAACTAGCAGATGAAAACACACCCAAAATCTAGTTTGTTTTTGTTTTTTGTTTTGTTTTGTTTTCTCTTTCTTCTTTTCTTTTCTGGACAGAATGACAAGACAGAGAAATTCACTCCAAAAGAAAGAATGGGAAGTAGAACTCAAGGCTAGGGATTTAATCAATACAGTTATAAATAAGATGTCTGAACTCAAATTTAAAAAAACAATTATAAGGATACTAGCTGTGTTTAAAGAAACTATAGAGGATGTTAGAGAATCTCTTACTGCAGAGATAAAATAACTAAAATCTAGTCAGGCCAAAACTAAAAGTTCTATAACCAAGATGCAAACACAAATGGAAGCTGTAAAAATGAGGATGGATGAAGCAGGAGTGAATTAGTGATATAGAAGATAAAATTATAGAAAATAATGAAGCTGAAAAGAAGAGGGAAAGAAAAGTAATGGATCATGAAGGTAGACTTAGGGAACTCAGAGACTTATTAACACATAATAACATTTATATCATAGGAATCCCAGAAGATGAAGAGAGAGAAAAAGGGGCAGATTTATTTGAACAAATTATAGTTATAATTTGAAAAATTATAGCAAATTATTATCCTTCCTTAATCTGGGGAAAGACACAGACGTCAAGATCCATGAAGCACAGAGACCTCCCACTAAATTCAACAAAAACCGACCATCACCAAAGTATATCATAGTCAAATTCACAAACTACACAGGGAAAGAATCCTGAAAGAAGCAAGGGAAAAAAAAAATAGTCCTTGACTTACAAGGAAAGACAGATCAGGCTTGCAGCAGATCTGTCCACACAAACTTGGCAGGCCAGAAGAAAGTGTCAGGAAATATTCAACATGCTGAATAGGAAAAATATGCAGCCAAGAATTCTTTATCTAGCAAGGCTGTCATTCAGAATAGAAGGAGGGATAAAGAGTTTCCCAGACAAACAAAAACTAAGGGAGTGTGTGACCACTAAACCAGCCCTGCAAGAAATTTTAAGGGGGACTCTTCGAGTGGAGAAAAAAGACCAAAAGCAACAAAGACTAGAAAGGACCAGAGAATATCACCAGAAACACCAACTCTACAGGTGACACAATGACACTAAATTAATATCTTTCAATAATCACTCTGAATGTAAATGGACTAAATGCTCCAATCAAAACACATAAGGTAACAGATTGGATTAAAGAAAAACAATATCCATCTATATGCTGCCTACACAAGACTCATTTCAGACCTATAGTCACTTGCAGACTGAAAGTGAGGGGATGGAGAACCATCTATCATGCTAATGGACATCTAAAGAAAGAGTAGCCATACTTACATCAGACAAATTAGATTTTAAAACAAAGACTATAACAAGAGATGAAGAAAGAAATTATATCATAATTAAGGGGTCTATCCATCAAGAAGATCTAATAATTGTAAATATTTATGCCCCCCCAACTTGGGAGCACCCAAATATATAAATCAATTAGTAATAAACATAAAGAAACTCATTGATAATAATAAATAATAGTAGAAGACTTTAACTCCACACTTACAGCAATGGACAGATCATCTAAACAGAAAATCAAGAAGGAAACAATGGCTTTGAATGACACACTGGACCAAATGGACTTAACAGATATATTCAGAACATTTCATCCTAGAGCACCAGAATACACATTCTTTTCAAGTGCACAGGGAACATTCTCCAGAATAGATCACATACTGGGTCACAAATCAGCCCTCAACAAGTACAAAAAGATTGAGATGATACTATGCATATTTTCAGACCACAACACTATGAAACTTGAAGTCAACCACAAGAAAGAATTTGGAAAGACCTCAAATAAATGAAGGTTAAAGAACGTCCTACTAAAGAATGAATGGGTCAACCAGGAAATTAAAGAATAAATTAAAAAAATACATGGAAGCAAATGAAAATGAAACATGACAGTCTTAAACCTTTGGGATGCAGCAAAAGCAGTCCTAAGAGGAAATTTATTGCAATACAGGCCTTCCTCAAGAAGCAAGGGAAGTCTCAAATACACAACCTGTCCTTACACCAAAAGGAGCTAGAAAAGGAACAGCAAATAAAGCCTAAAGTCAGCAGAAGGGAAATAATAAAGATTAGAGCAATATAGAAATAAACAATATAGAAACAAACAAACAAAAAAACAGTAGAAAGGATTGATGAAACTAAGAGCTGGTTCTTTGAAAGAATTAATAGAATTGATATACCCCTAGTGAGACTTATCAAAAAGAAAAGAGAAAGGACCCAAGTAGATAAAATCATGAATGGAAGAGGAGAGATCACAACCAATACCACAGAAATACAAACAATTATAAGAGAATACTATGAAAAATTATATGCCAACAAACTGGGCAACCTGGAAGAAATGGACAAATTCCTAGAAACTTACAACACCAAAACTGAATCAGGAAGAAATAGATAATTTGAATAGACCCATGACCAAAAAAGAAATCGAATCAGTAATCAAAAATCTCCCAACAGAAGTCCTGGGCCAGATGGCTTCCCAGGGGAATTCTACCAGATATTTAAAGAAGAATTAATACCAATTCTTCTCAAACTGTTCCAAAAAATAGAAATAGAAGGAAAACTTCCAAACTAATTCTATAAAGCCAGAATTACCTTGATTCCAAAAGGAGATAAAGAAGGAGAATTACAGACCAATATCCCTAATGAACATGGATGCAAAAATTCTCAGTAAAATACTACCAAATCGAATTTAATAATACACTAAAAGAATTACTCACCACGATCAAATGGGATTTATTCCTGGGCTGCAGGCATGGTTCAATATTCACAAATCAATCAATGAGATTCACCACATTAATAAAAGAAAGGATAAGAACCATATGATCCTCTCACTAGATACAGAAAAGACATTTGACAAAATACAGCATCTTTTCTTAATAAAACCCTCAATAAAGTAGGAATAGATGGAATGTATCTCAACATCATAAAGGCCATGTATGAAAGACCCGCAGCTAATATCATCCTCAAAGGGGAAAAACTGAGAGCCTTTTCTCTACTGTCAGGAACAAGACAAGGATGTCCACTCTCACCATTACTACTTAACATAGTACTGGAAGTCTTAGCCTCAGGAATCAGAAAACAAAAAAGAAATAAAAAGGCATCAGAATCATCAAGGAAGAAGCCAAGCTTTCACTATTTGCAGATGAAATGATACTCTACGTAGAAAACTTGAATGACTTCACCAAAAAATTGCTAGAGCTAATACATGAATTCAGCAAAGTTGTGGGATATAAAAATCAATGTGCAGAAATCTGTTGCATTTCTATACATCAATAACGAAGCAGCAGAAAGAGAAATCAAGGAAGCAATCCTATTTACAATTGCACCAAAAACCATAAGATACCTAGGAATAATCTTAACAAAAGAGGTAAAAGATCTGTACTCTGAAAACTATAAAACATTTGTGAAAGAAATTGAAGAGGACACAAAGAAATGGAAAAGCATTCCATGCTCATGGATTGGAAGAACATTGTTAAAATGTCTAACTACCCAAAGCAATCTACATATTTAATGCAATCCTATCAAAATACCACCAGCATTTTTCACAGAGGTAGAACAAACAATCTTAAAATTTTCATGGAACCACAAAAGACTCCAAATAGCCAAAGCAATTCTGAAAAAGAAAACAAAAGTGGAAGCATCACAATTTCGGATTTCAAGCTATAATACAAAGCTGTAGTCATCAAGACAGTATGGCACTGGCACAAAAACAGACATGCAGATCAATGGAACTGGACAGCAACATGTAGAAGAATGAAACTGGACCAGTTTCTTACACCATGCACAAAAATAAATTCAAATGGATGAAAGACCTAAATGTGAGATAGGAAACCATCAAAATTCTAGAGAAGAACACAGGTAGAAACTTCTTTGACCTTGGCTGTAGCAACTTCTTACTAGACATGTCACCAGAGGCAAGGGAAACAAAAGCAAAAATGAACTATTGGGATTACATCAATATAAAAAGTTTTTGCACATCGAAGGAAGCAATCAGCAAAATTAAAAGGCAACCTATGGAATGGGAGAAGATATTTGCAAAATTAACAATATAAGCTAAAATTAACAATACAGGAAATAACAGTTGTTGGCAAGGATGTGGAGACAGGGGAATCCTCATGCACTATTAGTAGTACTGCAAACTAGTGCAGCCACTCTGAAGAACAGTGTGGAGGTTTTTCAAAAAGTTTAAAATAGAACTACCCTACAATCCAGCAATTGCACTACTAGGTATTTACCCAAAGGATGCAAAAATACAGATTTGAAGGGGTACATGCACCCCGATGTTTATAGCAGTATTATCAACAATAGCCAAACTATGGAGGAGCCTGATGTCCATCAACTGATGAATGGATAAAGATGTGGTATATATATATACAATGGAATATTATGCAGCCATCAAAAAAATGAAATCTTGCAACGACATGGATGGAGCTTGAGTGTATTATGCTGAACAAAAGTCAGTCAGAGAACAACAAATATATGATCTCACTCATATGTGGAATTTAAGAAGTAAAACAGATGAATATAGGGGAAGGTGTAAAAGAAAAAAAAGAGAGGAAAACAAACCATAAGAGACTCTTAACAATAGAAAACAAACTGAGTGTTTACGGAGGGAGTTGGGTGGGGGATAGGCTAGATGGGTGATGGGTATTAAAGAGAGCACTCATTGTGATGAAAACTGGGTGTTGTATGTAAGTGATGAATCACTGAATTCTACTCTAGAAAACAATATTGCACTGTATGTTAACTAAAATTTAAATTAAAAAATAAATAGAATTGGTTTTCAATATATTAATAATAAACATTTTGTGTACCTTTGTTCCTAAAATGGCTGTTATGTGTACCTACATTTTATATCCCACAGTGAAGATGCCAAGAAAACACCCACCTAGGGCATTGCTGATTATTCTCTGCTGAACTATATGGGAATAGATTTTGGGAGAGGAAACAAAACATAATAATCCCATATCAGATATGCTGCAAGGAATTTGATACCAAAAGTGTCTCTGAACTGGTTATAAGGGAAACTCCGTTTAAGATACTCTATTTGAAAGGGTTGGACAGGGGCATCTGGGTGGCTCAGTCAGTTAGGAGTCAATTTCCACTCAGGTTCTGATCTCAGGGTTGTGGGATCGAGCTCCATGGCAGTCTTCGTGCTCAGTGGGGAGTCTGCTTCAGGATTCTTTCTCTCTCTCTGCTCCTCCCCCTGCTCCTCTCTTTCTCTCTTTCTCTAAAATAAATAAATAAAACTTTAAAAAAAAAAGAAAAGAAAGGGTTGGGCAATAGTAGGGAAAACATTTTACTTGGGAAAATGTAAAAGTAAGTAAATAAATATTTCTTATTACCATGTTGTTACTGCAAGCATGAATCATGGAATTCATCAAATAAGGAGGTTTTAAAGTGCCTGTGTGGGACACCTTTTGAAGTCTCATAAATATTAACATTTTTCTTAAGATGATATTTGAGTATTTTCAAGATAATTTTTGGTGTCAAGTGTATCAAAGACTTTCACAGCAGAAAATGGCCTTTGAGATTTTCAGGTTCAATCTTTCCTCTACTTTTCAGAAGAGGAATTTGATAAAATCAGAAGACTAGTTTGTGGAAGAGTTAGAAGTCAAATTCAGGGCTCCTTATTCTAAGCCCAGTATATTTTCAACTATACATTTTTATGTTCAACCATTCTTTATAATATGAACATTATTACAACAGCCAAGAATCAAGGGAAGAAATCTTTGGACACTTAAATTGGCTTGGCATTTTATGAAGAAGTTCATTAATTCTATAGTATACCTAGATGAAATTATGAACTTTAAATTACCATTAAGACACACACACATAAATATATGTCTACACATTTTATCTGGTGGTGTTCACTTCAGCATATACTCTGACTGCAATAGTTATTTAGGGACTGCTTGGTGTTTATTTCTATTTTTATCCTTGAGGGATATTTAACTTGGTGCTTGCCTTGGTAAGTGGTTCCTGGGGATAAATATCTTTTTAGAAGTCCTGAATCTAAACTTCTCTCTCCTAAGAAAATACCTCTCACTTAACAAGAGTTTGATTTATTTGGTTATTAGACTCTCTCTTGAAGTATTGGAAAATTCTGGACTTTTATATAAAAACTGGAAGTAGCAACTTGATTACAACACAGCCGTTTGTATTTAGACACAAAAACTTTGTTTGAAAGGTATGATTGAGTACCACGTTGCTACATATTTGCAAGGGATTGTGAGTTTCTCATGTATTAGTGGTTCAGCCCTAAAATGCCAGGGTACTTCAAAACTACACCTGTTTGAACCCCATAAGGAGGAGCCATATAATTATTTCTCAGATAAGAACCTGGTCTATGCTCTCGTATTTATTTAACTCACTTATTTATTTAAAGGACAAAAATGCCTGCTTATAGCTCCACTTCTGGAACTAGAAAGTTACTCTTTAATTGAACTAATAAAATAATTATGAATTATAAATTATAAAATATAAACATAAAATAATTATAAATTAATATAAAATGTTATATAGAAAACTGATTATATAATCATGATTTTCTCATTACACTAAAAAATGAGACATGCATACTGTTTGCATTTAAATTTAAGCTTGATTATTTATACATATATAAGAACTGTGTAATGAACTTGGGAAACTCTTGTTTGGGTTTGGGTGTCTGTGTTTTTTGTTTGTTTTTTATTAAAGTATAGTTGACACATAATGTTACATTAGTTTCAGGTGTACAGTGTAGTGATTTGACACATCTGTAGGTTACGCTGGGCTCACCATAAGGGTAGCTGCCATCTGTCACCATACAGCACTATTACAATACCACCAACTCTATCCCCTATGCTGTGCCTTTCATCCCCATGACTTGTTCATTCCATAAATGGAGGCCTGTATCTCCTACTCCCCTTCACCCACTTTTTCCCATCTGCTCTCCCCTCTCCTTTCTGGCAACCGTAAGTTTGTTCTGTGTATTTATAGGTCTGTTCCTGTTTTTTGTTTGTTTTGGGTTTTAGATTCCACCTATAAGTGAAACCATGTATAAGTGAAATCATACGGCATTTGTCTTTCTCTGACTTATTTCACTTAGCACAATACCCTCTAGTTCCATCCATGTTGTCACAAATGTCAAGATCTTATTTTTTATGACTGAGTAATATTCCGTGTGTGTGTGTGTGTGTGTGTGTGTGTGTACCACAGCTTCTTTATCCATTCATCTATTGATGGATACTTGGGTTGCTTCTATATTTTAGCTATTGTAAGTAATGCTGCAGTAAATATCGGGTGTAAATATCTTTTCAAATTAGTGTTTTCCTTTTCTTTTGGGTAAATACCCAGTAGTGGAATTACTGGATCATGTGGTATTTCTATTTTTAATTTTTTTTTAAAGATTTTATTTATTTGAGACAGAGAGAATGAGAGAGAGAGAGCACGAGAGGGGGGAGGGTCAGAGGGAGAAGCAGACTCCCTGCCGAGCAGGGAGCCCGATGCGGGACTCGATCCAGGGACTCTAGGATCATGACCTGAGCCGAAGGCAGTCGCTTAACCAACTGAGCCACCCAGGCGCCCTCTATTTTTAATTTTTTTGATGTGGTTTAGATTCATGATGATTTTACTTGCCAGGGATAAAGAAGAAGGAGGAACTAAAGATGAATAACAAGTTTCTGGCTTTAGTCCTAATGGATGCCCTAATAATTTACTGAGCATCAGTTATGTGCAAAGCACTGCACTAGGTTCTGTGTGATAGTGAATACAACGTGTTCTTGCTCATGGGCTCCCTCAGCTAAGAGAGAAAGAGAGAAGTTGAGAGACAGGGAAAGAGGTTAGGAGACAGAGAGAGATGAACAATGGACTATAACATACTGTGATAAAACATAGAGGCATCTTAGTGCCTTGGAAACATGCACAAGTGAGTGATTCATTCTGCCTAGTTTTCCAGGGGCAGTGTGGGCTGAATATCAAGAAAAGCTTCACAAAGAAGATATGTGAGCTAGACCTTAGAGATTAGTAAAGAGAGAGGAGAAGGGAAAGGGAAAGCAGAGGAAACAGCCTAACAAGGGCACCAGAAGATTTATCTTAATAACTTCATGTATTTATTTATACTCCTTCTCATTCCACAAAGAATTTGAAATATTTCACAAAAGTACAAAAAAGTATGAAGTGTTGTGAGAGTAATAAATAGTCTAGTGTGGCTAAAAAATTGGATGCATGATGGTACATCAAAGTTTGAAGAGAATAGTTCAGGATGTGTTCATCAAGATTTATGTGCTGTGCTAGGAGGTTAACTTTTCTCCTACCATGACTTCATGCTGAAAATCTTGTTAAGTATAAATGCATTAATTGGATTAAAAAGACTAATTAAATCCCAAAACAAAAATAGAGGCAATATATATGTTTTGTCATTACTTTGCAGAGGATCAAATTATACATGCATTTATTCATTCAATAAATAAATATTTAACAATACATTGGAACCTCATTAGTCATAAGATAAACATAATTATTGCAGTTGAGGTGCAAATAATCTAATAGAAAATATAATTATTAAACTAATAATCCAACAAAGTAATTAATTATATTTGTGTAAAGTGTTAGAAAGGAAAAATTCAGGTTGCCATGCCAGCATTTAAAATGGTGAACTTAACCTAGTCAGGGAGGTCAAGGAAGTGATGATTAAGGTAATTAGGGCAAGTGATGATGAATCCTCTGTGGTACATGAAAATGCCGGTGTTATAGGGAAAAGGTAAACAGCATTTGTGTGTGTATATTCGTCTACTTATCTAACATACATTGAAGTACTACTAGGTAGTATGAGAAAAACAGGAAGAAATAGCTTCTATAAATTCACCTTGCACTTAATAGTTTAGGAGCCATTCTTTTTTAATCAGACGCTTGTTCTATTACTCCACAAAATAAGACTCTGCAAATAAATATCCTTAAACTTCTCTGACATGGATGATAATACCAGGACTGTCTTTTTGAGAACCATGGCCTTTTAGGGGAATTAGTGGACTGGTAATAAAGGGAGAGACCTCTCTGGCTTATGGAGACTAACGTGATTTTATTAACAGTCAGTGAACCATAGGAATTAAGTTAAGATTTCCCCTTGCCAGCTCAAAAGGCTCAATTCTGAACAAAGCACATGTGATTAAAATAACCACAAGAACAGTAGCAACAACTCCTTTCATTATATCCCTTGGTCTTCTCCAAGTTTTAGTTTTTACCTATCACTATTACAATGAGAAATGATAGGGCTAAAGAGCTGTCACTGGGCTGTCTGCTGCTAATTCAATGATAGATGTCCCCAACTATCTCCTCTGACACTCTCTTGACTTGGAGACTCAGCATCTTGTGTACCAGAATAAACCTCAAAGTACTAAGGAGTCCAGGTTTTAATTGGCATTTAATTATCACATATAAAGAGTATAATTGGGTCATCCCCCATGTCCAGTAGCAATAGAAGTGTCTAGATTATATACAGAAATTAGAACAAAAAGTTAAGGTGGGATATTCTGAAGAACAGTGAATGCAAATCATCACTGTGTGGTAAGGAACACCAGAGTTTGTTTCCCAGTTCTGTCTAAAATGACCTATAACAGAAATAGGATAAAGTGAGGCTCAGAAGGCAAAATGATTTCCCAGAGGTTAGCTATCCAGTAAGTTGTTCAGCCTAGTGTTGAGAGTGGGCCTCTCAAGCATATGACCAAAACTTATTTTTCCATCACTACCATCTCTTGAAGTCCGTATTCCAAAAGGAAAGGTGAAGTTTAGCCGGAGAGATAAGACATGCATATAAATAACCAGAGTATAAAATGCAGTGTGGGAGATACAGATAGAGTGATATTATACTGACTTCTTTTCAATGGAATCTCATAGAGGCTTTTATGAAGGAAATGGAATTTGTTATACTGAGCTTCCATTCATGACAAGGGAGAGATCTATTTTGGCATAAACCATGTTTCGGTATTTGAACCTCAGGGGAGATAACATAAAGGTAAATATATGCCAAGGATGGCTTTGCTGTTTTTACTTTATTTATTTTATTTTTAAAGATTTTATTGGCAGCTTAAGCTGAGTTCTGAGACTTCTACTTGACAAAAGTACTACTAGCTTAGTTGCATTTGGGACAATTTACTATGTGATAAAAATTGTCATTTGTAGATGCTTTTCCTGTCAGTAGAGACTAAGGATTTCATTACCACCAAAATGCCTGTCTCAGTGTAAAGGTCAGGCATGTTGGAGAAAATGATCACATATTTAACTGTCACAAAATTGTTCTCTTCCCACAAACTCTAGAACAAGTACTCTCTGAGGGTTCTCCATTTATCGCACATAGAGTGAATGTGGGCACTTGGTTATAGAAGATACTAACACTTTAAATTTGATGCATTTTTCATTGGTGGAAAAAGATGGAGAGAGAATTGTAATTTGCGCATTCTAGATGTTTATGGGAAAAAAGAGTGGGCATGTGTGGGAAGTGAGATGCAGGAATGGGACAAAATGTTTCTGCTCAGGTCATTTCCTGCCAACCTCTTTTTTCAGCCCAACTCAAGCCATGACACTTTGTGGAACTTAAATGATTAATAAGACTTCCCAACAGGACAACAAACCAACCTGAACTACGACAGAATGTTACAGGTTACTGTCTAGAGTAAGAGCAAATGTCCGCAGAGGGATATAATGACAAGAAATAGCAGAGAGGGCTTAAAATGACATCAGTGAGATACTGAATAGAAGATAAAGAAAGGAGTCAACATGCTTTTGTTAGGATATCCTCTTTGTGCTGGGATAGTTTGGATTTTAGGTAATCAGAACAAATAGAAACACTTATTAGGCACCTAGATGTTACAGAAGCAATGTAGCCCCTTCGACTCTCCTCGGGTTCCCTTTTCATATGGCATAGGGAGCCAGGACCTAGCTGTGCGCTATACCAAGGTGTGCTTTATTTTGCTGTTTTTCCTCAAGTTTTTTTGAACAAGTGTCCTTTGGGTGGAAGAGGAGTATGCCTATAAATTTAGCTTCGTGTACACAGTAATAAAGCATGACCTAATTTGGGGACATCTCTTAACATTCTTCTATATGTACAATAGAATATAGTTATTCCAGGAATTGCTTCCTGGAGCAAAACAAGGAAAAAGTCTGAGACAGTTGGAAAATGGCCTTGATGTTCAGCTAAAAATACGGATTCAGATTTGGAGATAACAAAAGCATTATCCAAAAACAGAAAGTAAGTTAGTGGCTACATGTACATCAAGCAAAAGGACACTATTATCTGGAATCAGTAGAACCAAGTCCTGAATTTCAAATTCAGTGCTATAAATAAGAAAGAGAGAAGGAATCTGGATAGGCAAAGGTCAACCATTGATGAAGGAAATACACATACCCACACCCAAGCCCACACACACAGCCAAATGAGGTGGAAACACTTTTTAAAGCTTGAGATTCTTCTATATGATTCACTTTGTAAATCAATTAGTAATATGGGAGATGGCTGTTTTCTTGTCTTTAGGTTTTTATCAAACATTAACATTCAATTACATTAATGTGGATTTTAACATCTGTATTAGTCTCTTATTGCTGCTATAACAAGTTAGCACAAATTTATGGCTTAAAAAATATAAATTTATTATCCTTCAGTTCTGGAAGTCAGAAGTCTAAATGGGACTCACTGAGCTGAAATGAAGGTGTCAACAGGGCTATGTTCCTTCTGAAGGCTCTAGGGGAGAATTTGTTTCTTTGCCTTTTTCATCTTCTAGAGATTGATTGCATTCCTTGACTCATAAACGCTTCCCTGGTCTTCAAAGCCAGCAGCATTAGCGTCTTCAAATCTCCCTTTGATTCTTCCTTTTCTATCACCCTCTTCCACTTTAAAGGACCCTTGTGATTATATTGAGTGTACCTGGATAACTTAGGATAATCTGCTTATTCTAAAGTCAGTTGATTAATAACCTTAATTCCATCTGCAAATTTAACAGCCACCTCCCCTTGCTATGTAGCATTACATATCCATAGGTTCCAGGGATGAAAACATGAACATCTTTGGGGAGGGTCATTATCCTGCCTACCACAACATCCAAGTAACTATTAAATTAATATATGTACATACAGAGTACTTTCAACTTAAATATGTCTTGACAAAGGGGACTACATCATCCAAGCTTCAGAATGTGTACAGATGTGATGTTACTCTATGATTCTAAAACTTCAATCTGCCAATCCATCAACCAATTAAACCTCATCTACCTCTTTTTCAAATATATGCCTCCTTTTCCTGGAATACCTTCTGAATTCATTAGTTTTGAAGTCTTTCTTAAAGGAGATTTTGATTCTCATAGATGAAATTTGATTGCTTCAGTAATTTTAAATTCATGTCCTCACTCCTCCCTGCACCTCATCTCTGTGTCTTCTCATATTCAATAAGCACACTATGTCTCAGAAACTCTGCTATGTACAGGATATTCAAAGGTAGATAGAACTCATAGTCACTACTGCTTAAATAGGATCTGAAGAGAAGACAGGAGAAGGGGACATAAAATTAAAGAGGAAGAGTGTGGGCTAAAGTAAAGTACTATTAACAGTTAAATGAGAGAGAGAAATACTAACTCTGGTGGTTAAGGTCAGAAAATCACTATAAATGTGAACTGTGGGTGTGATGGGTAAGGGCAGGGGATGGAGATGGCATCTCAGAAAGAAAGAACAAGTGGAGAGAAAGACCCACATGTCTCTTTTGCTCTTGTCATTTTTCCTGAAATGTCCCTCCACCTTCTGCCATATCTGATCCTTTTCTAGTCCTGTCCCCATTTTCAGGCCATCTGTCAAATCTCTATTCCTGTTTTATTGGAAGAATAAGATAAGGACACAGTAAATTCTTATTATATGATGCATAAGCTCCTTATGATTTCCCTTCCTTACTTCTCCAGATAATTTTTTTAAGATTTATTTATTTATTTGAGAGAGAGAGAGAGAGCACACAGGGGGTGGGGCAGAGGGAGAGGGAGAGAATCTCAAGCAGACTCCCAGCTGAACACAGAGCCTGACAGGGCACTTGATCTCACACCCCTGAGATCATGACCTGAGCTGAAATTAAGAGTTGAATGCTTACCCAGCTGAGCCACCCAGGTGCCCCTCCAGATAAATTTCTTAACCACTTGCCCACGTAAACCTAAATTCTAGATATTCCAGGTTTCATTGCATATGCCATATGGAATCCATTGTGTAATGGGAACAGAAGAGACTGGAGAATTAGAAGTACTTTAGTGTGACCCCTAGAACAATCATTGACAAAACATGTGACTTGAATGAATTGCTTTATTGCTCTCAATCCTATGTAGCAGGGAAGTGGTGAAGTTAATATAACATGTGACAGACTTATTGAGTAGGCTGAACAGGGTGTGGTTCAATCAGAAAACTATCTTATTTTTCTACAGTCTTCAAATATGCTCTGTTGTACTTCCTTTGTTCCAACAATATTTAGGAATATTTTATAGCTTTAGATAATTTTAATAAGAATAAATTCCATTTTGGTCATAGTGATTAAATTTCAGGTATCTAAAAGGTTTCATCTAGACTTAAATATAAATTGGAAATTTCAGTCTCAATTCTATTACATCTATATTGTAGAGATAGAATATTTCTTTTCTCCTCTGTCTCCCTGCTTTTTCACCCTTCAAATCCTCTGGGGTTAAGAAAAAGAGGAAGAAAAAGGTTAAAATTATTTTCATTTATCTCATCCTGTTTGAAATTCTATCTTGGCATATACTACCTGTCATTCGCTCTGTTTTTGGCAAATGTTCAAATGCTCATGTTTTTGGAAGGCACAAATATGTGGGTTAGATGAATGCTCATCACAGACTTCCACACTGGGTAGTTGCTGAAAGGAGTTTGTTGAATCAACTAACCAGCTCACCTCTTGTTCCAGTAGATCACCCCAAGATATTTATAGTATCCTTTTGTCTTGGGTAGTCACAATAATATGGCTCAATATCTTCTGCAGAATCCATCTGGCCCAAAGAGACTTCTTTTTCTTCCCTTGACAAATGTGGACATGCATGATCATTCTATTGTTTCCCTCTCCTCTTGTCTTACACTCCAAAGCCTTTATAGTAATCTTCCCACCTTCAGAGTTTTCTGATGGAAAGTAGATATTAATATTTTTTTATTTTATTTTTTTTTAATTTTTTAAAAATTTTATTTATTTGTTTGACAGAGAGAGACACAGCGAGAGAGGGAACACAAGCAGGGGGAGTGGGAGAGGGAGAAGCAGGCCTCCCGCGGAGTAGGGAGCCCAGTGCGGGGCTCGATCTGAGGACCCTGGGATCATGACCTGAGCCAAAGGCAGACGCTTAACAACAAAGACGCCCCTAGGAAAGTAGATATTAATCTTGATTAGGATAAAACTCTGGAGGATATATGTCAAGATCCCATGACATTTCTTTCCACAGTGTACTTATTACAGCACTGAGCTGGGCCTATGGATTTTTCTAGGTCATCAAGCATACAGCCTTGAAGGGAGATGTTCGTCTTTTCGTTTTTCAGGAATTCTAGATGTTTGTGAGTTTTTATCCTGGTACTTGGGTCTCTTGGCTGGTGGGCATCATAGAACTACCTATCTCTCTCTTGCACTAGGGAGATAAAATGGACACACTCCCCACAAGGCTGGCAACTTTCTTCCATCTGACCTTATATAACTGGGATGGGATGATAAGCTGACGGTGAAGGGCTGGTGTGGCCATTTCTAGAGCACACAAGGTGACTATCTAATATGCCTACTTTCTAATATGCTGTTTTCAGAACAGAGAGGGACTTATTTCTCATTGTCAATGGATGTGTAATTTTAGCAAAAGTGCTCAGAGAACAGTAAATATTCCATTTTACATCCAAGCTCAGATGTAAATTTCGTATCACAGTGCCTGGCACATTATGGGACTCAGTACTGTTCATTGGTATTTACTATCACAATTTTTATCATTCATTCATTCATTCATTCATTCATTCATTCATTCATTCATTTTTACTTGCAAAGGCTCAATTGGGCAATCTTGTAATGCAACTCCTTATATAACTTTTCAGGGGGTTATTGAAATCTAACACTCATATTTTGGCATTTTTTTTTAATGAACAAGAAAGCTAAAAGAAGGAAAAAAAGTAAATCTAAATTTTAAGAACTACTTGGGGAAATGGAGAAAAGTAACACCTTTCTGCATTGAAATATTTTTTCTTCAGTACAGAGGACTGTGGGCCTCATTTACACTTGCCTTTACCAGAAGCTAACTTGTAGCTCAGCTCACCTGCTTTTAGGAACAGGTTGATTCATTTTACCTTAGCATCCATCTAGTGCATTTGAAATTGCTGATGAAAGGTACTGTCAAATCCCTGGTCTATTTTGATAATGACTTGTACTTGTAAGGCAATCTGCCCATTAGTGTAGAGAAGGAGAATTGGGACAGCACCTCACAAAACGATCTTTGAAACCAGCACGGAGTCCCAGAGTCTGCTGGGCAGGAATTTATATTCCTATAGCATTTTGACTCAGCACACAAATGTAGGATGTATGGGGGTGTTTGTGTTTGGTGCCAGATTGTTTGCCTACGCCAGAGGCTGTCCTAAGAGATTTGTTGTATCTGCCTTTCTTACAGATTGGAATTTAGGGGCTTTATTTAAATGGTAAGTTATAGCACAGGGTTTCTCTGCATTTTATCTATGGCTGCCAATATAATGACCCACCGATGATCATGATATATCAAAATGTATCCAGTTGTCTGCCAGTTAGGTGGACTATAATCCATCACTGACCTGATTTTGGTAAGGTACCCAACAATGGTACTATTAAACCAGAGGCTACTTGTGTATCATAATATGTAATGAAAGACTCCTCCATCCATGCTACCAACTCTCACCCTTTATCCCAATATTTTACCTCAGAAAATACAGTTGTATTGAGAAAATATAAAAACTATAATCTGAAGTAAATTAGGCATGACTTTAAATTTTAATTTATGTGAATTTGTGTAAAAAAATCCTACTTTTTCTGAACTACATTTTTTAAAGACATATCTTAGTTTGCTATGAGGAAAAAAATGACATACTATAAGCATAGGGCCTATAACATAACTTGGCATGCAATAACAGGTGGTCAAGAACTATTCATTCTCTTCTCTGTTTAATGCTAACACTTGTTACTCTTGTAGCTAGAACTGCCACTGGAACATCAAAAAAAATTTTTTTTTTACAGTGATTGTTCCAGCCTTCAATTCTGGGGAGCCGGCATTACCTTCAGCTGGCCGTGCCTCAGGGAGAGAAGAGTTGGCTCCACTATTGTTTTCAGCTCTTATGTAGTTTTACTTTGAGATGTGTGGAAGGAAGCCTGTTTCTCCTTTATAGTCTTTCTCATGTTAGGAATTTGTGTTCCTGAGGAAACAACATAAGTGGCTCTCTGTCTTCTCATGGTCAATTTTAATGGTCAGGACTTTTGTTACGATTTGTTAGGATCACTGTTATCTTTTAAGATCTTTAGAAGGTAGACTTTTATGAGCACTCAGTCGTTTAGGATTATGGTCCCCTACTCCTTTTTCCTAGCACCTGTTCACCTGGGGGCACAGTGAAGGGAAGAGCATGGATTGAGCTAAGTGGCCTGCGTGTGGGTTCCACTCTGGTGTTCATCTCAGTGACGTCAGGCAAGTTACTCACCCATAGCAGACTCTTCCAGTTCTTTGAACAGTCAGATTCTTTCCTGTCTTAGGTCCTCTGTCCCTTCTGTTCCTTTTCTGGTAACATCCACTGCCTCTCCTCTCCTGACTACTTACTCCTCCAGGCTCAGCTTAAGCATTACTATTTCAAAGACACCTGTTTTAGGCTGATCCCCACCCCTCTCCCTTTAGCATTCATTACAGCTCTCTGGTTGCTTTCTTCACCTATCACAATTTAATTAACATGTTTGTTTATTCACCCTCCCACCCCCTATACTGAGACAAACTCCTTGAGGGCAGAAACTAGGTCTGTTGTCTCACTACCCTAAAGCCAATGCCTCACAAAGTGACATACAGAAAGTGCTCAAAAAACATAATTAAAGCAATGAATAAATGGATTTCCCGGCCTCAGCTTCTTTGTCTAGGAAGGGAATAATAATAATACTTGCTGTGAGATTTAAATGAGATAAAAAGAGGAAGAATCTGGCAGAATGTGTGACCTAGCATTGACATTATTGTTATAAGTACATGAAATGAATTATTCTATTATAGTCCAATGATTGTGTAAATTGGGCAAATTTCTTAGCCCTTTGATGTCACTTACCTCATCTTTAAAATGAGAGCATTAGGCTATTTCATTTGAAGAGTCCCCTTTAGCTATATAATTCCCTGTTAGAAAAAAAAAAAAAACACTATATCTGGATATTTAAGCATATAAGACACCTTCTTGATTAAACAATTAAAGTGTTATGCTACTACATGCCTAAATATTTGAGTTATTATGTAGTGAGAACATGAAACTATTCCTTATCCTCTGGGAAATTCATTACCACCCAAGAGACAAGGGGAATATTTCACTGGTTATAATTCTGTGAGGCTTACCAGCAATAAAAAGAGGAGCTGGAAATAACACGATTTCTCTGCTGTGATAAAACATGTATAAAATTCACTGCAAAATTAACAGCTTTTCCCCATGTATAAAAACTGCAACTGCTTCTCCCATATTTCTAGATTTTCTATTCTGAGGGAGGGAGTTGCTAGGATGTAATATTCTGATTTGATATATTTAATTAAAATTGTGGGCTTGCCTCAGAGGAATTACCAGGAAAACTCTGTTTTTGCAATGGTGGCATGGTTCATCCCATTTCCAGGCATTGGAGAAGTTTTGTCTCCTTGCCCCCATGTGACTTCCTGTTGCAATAGAACATAACGCACTCCCCAATTTGCAGAGCTTGCTTCAAACTGCCAGCCTGATCCAGACAACATGGCCTTCTCAAGATGCCTTGGGGAGAAGTGTTGCAAGAATAAGTAGACTCACTTGGGTTGTTTTTCTCCTTTATTTTCTGTCATTCTGTGACTTGGTGCATTTTGCCTCTATTTTCTACAGTTAAAATAACAATGCTGATGACAACAACAAAAGCTAACATTTACTGAGGGTTTACTTTTTTGGGGCACTGTTTAAATACTTCACATTTATTAACTTATTTACTCTCAATGTTGTAGGAATCGTTTTCTTCTACCTTTTGCAAAGAAATAAAGAGATTTAAATGACTCATTATGAATGATAAATTATTAAGTAACAGAGCCAGGATTTGAATTCAGGCAGTATGGTTCCAGAGTCCATGCTTTTAACTACGTATTTATAAATGTCCACCATCACTATGAACCCTTGTGATATGCAACTTGTAAAATGGCCCCCAGTGATACCTGACTTCTGGTATTCAACCCTTGTATAATTTCCTTCCGTTGTGTGAGGGCTGTATATAATACCTTGTTTCAAATAGAATATAGCAAAAGTGATGAGATATCACTTCTGAGATCATGTTATAAAAGACTGCGACTACCATATTATTCTCTTTTTTTCTCTGGCTCTTCCTTATGATGAAGCAAATTGTCATGTTGTGAGCTGTCCTATGGAGAAGCCCACTTGGCAAAAAAACAAGAGTGGCTTACAGCCAACGGCCTTCAAGGAACTGAGGCTTTCAGTCCAATATCTAGTGAAGAACAAACTCTTGCCAACAACCATGTGAGTGAGCTTGGAAGTGGATCCTTCCCCAGTTGGGCCTAGTGAGAACTGCAGACTCAGCCAACACCTTAACTGTTCTCGCTTGTGAGAGAGCCTGAGTTAGAGAACCCAGTTATTCTGTACCTGGATTCATGACCACTCAAACGGTGTAATAATAGATGTTTCAAGCCACTAAGTTTTGGAGTGATTTATTACACAGTAATAGATAACTGATATAACACTCTAGCAGTCTTAGCCTACCTTCCTTCCTTCCTTCCTTCCTACCTTCCTTCCTTCCTTCCTTCCTTCCTTATCAATGCTTGCTATGTCCCCTAATTCTACAAATAAAGCTAATCATTTTCTGTCTGATACCTCTCTCTGCATCATGTAAAAAAAATTACTAGTAATAGATAGTACTGTGGAGTGATTTTAATATGCCAGGCACTATGCTAAGAGTTATATATACATTATTTTATCTAATTCTTATAACAATAATGTGAAATAGTTCCATTACTTCCTTATTTTGAAGATGGGGAAACAGGAAACATTTAACATTATAAATGTTAAAGAACTCATTTATACTCACAAAGATAGAACATCTTGTATTATATTTATTAGCTATAATTGTAATTCACAAGCCTATTTCCCCAATGGACTTTGAGCTCCAAAAGGGCTTGTATCTATGGAGACTATGGCACCCAGCACAGAGCCTTCCTATCTGGATGCTGAATGAATGTTTATTGAGTTGAATTTAATTTTAACCCCAAGCCCTCCATTCTGTGCATGTGGACAGTCACATTTATTCAGAGCAATATCAGTACCAAAAAAATGAATTCTGTACTTTATAAGGTCCTACTATATATATTATCTACATAATATATATATAAAACATACATTTTTTGTTGTTTTGGCAACATTTTGCATTAAGTTTTAGGAAAAATTATTGAGAGTTACAAAAATCTGGTATCATTGACTCCCATAATATCCTTGACTCACATAACATATAATCACTAAAATCTCCTTTTCCTTCACAATTTGTATCATTATTTCACATCTTTTACAACTAAAAGTGATGTACAGAGTAGCAAATTCTGAGAGTCTACAAAATTTATAATTATTAAACAATTAAGTAAATACCTTCAACATATTGCTTTTGCTCAAATAGTTGAAGGCAAGAAAACAGTATACAGAAAGAATTTCCAAACCAGGATTCAAACCAAATGATATTTGGAAATTGAAATAATGAGGTAACCAGAAAACTCTTTAATCAAACTCCCACATTTCAGTAAATTGAAAAATTAATATAGTTTATCTTCGAGGTTCTTACCGAATTGTTTATAATTCCTTCATAAGAATGTGACTTTTAAATTAACAACTTGATTAATTCATCTACTTAGTTAAGAAACATTTAATGAAAGCTTGCTATAGCAAAACACTGCTTTTGTAAACAATAAATATAGAAATGAATGAAACATGGTCTCTGGGCCAAGGGTCTCTCAGGATAGTGAAGAAGTTAGATGTGCATATAAATAGTTACATTATGTATGTGTATATTTTAGGAACACAGCCAAGGGAGTTTCTACTTTCAATGATAGGGGCATATCAAAAATATGTGGTATATAAAACTTTAATCAATTCATATGATTTCCATGTGATTCCATATTCTCTGGAATTTTCTTTAAATGAAGAAATATAATTATAGAAACTACCAAATAAATATAGACATGTTGGAAAGCTTTGGCTCTCCTATAACAAATTCCTAGCAGCTAATGAGTCACCCAGAAATATGGCACATTTAATGTTACATCTCTGTGTACTAACATTAGCACAGAATCACACCAGGAGAAGTACGAATGTGAGAACCATAGGTATTTTGAACTCCCCAAATGTGTCTCAACTTCAGAAACACCTGTGCTAAAGAACTTTGTGCGTATCAGCTGTGATGACGCAAAGATTTTATAACTATGTGGGATTTTGCATTGCCAGATTTTCTTCATTGTGATTCAGAGGTAACCTAGCACTGCACTATAAAATATAGACTTTGTGAAGTCCAAATAGAATTACCCTTATCCCTCAAGGAGCTTCCAATCTGTAGAATTATAGAAAAGACTGACTTTCAGACTTATAATTGTTCAGAATCACATGGAGACCATATTTTTAAGCCAGAATCATAATGTCTTTTCTACTAAGTTCATTTTATAGAAAATGCTGTAATATTCTTCAAAATAACAGAATCAGTTTGTTAAATTAAGCAATAACCTTCATATTTGTTTTACATACCAAAATTCCTTCTTCCATTCTCTTTTGAAATGTAATATTTGAGTATTTAACCCTCCATTTCTCATTATCACTATCGTCTAACCCCCGCCTTGTCTACTGCCCTCTTTGACGGCTTTTTAACTTGCTGAATGGTGTTTGTGTTCTAAGTACTGCTATCATTGTAGTTAACTTACATGAAGAGCATAGCTTATACTGTGAACTTGTTGAGAACACCTTACTGCCTTTGAGACACACCATGTCCAAACTGGACCTCATGATCTGCTTTTCTTCCTCATATTGATTTTCACCCACTCCATAGCCTAGTCCCTCAGGATGAAATACTTGTGGTTGTCTTAGATTCTTCTTTCAGACTCTGTTTTATTCTCATAAAATCCTGTCAATTCTTTTTCAAAGATGTTTCTCCTTTTCACTGTTTCCCTTCTTGCCACAGCTGTATTCTTTCTGGTCTTTCATACACTGCTCTCTTTCCCCTAGAATCAACCTCATATATACCCTTAGATGATCTTGCTACATCACTCACTTTTTCTGTTTATTATTTATTTTGGCAAATTAAACAATGGATGGCAACCATCTCATTCAGCCTCTTTTTCCTTCAGTATACTTATAACCTTTCTTTTATTATGAGAGTTTTGCCTATTTATAGAAAAGGTGGAAATACTGACGTGCTAAAACATAGGTAAAATTGTCCTTTTCACTCCTTGTAATATTAGCCCCCCCCACGAAGAATATGGAATAACTACATCCCATATAAATTTAACGCTCTTTTATATATCTCTGAAAAGTTTTGTAGACTTCTATATGAAGACCTTACATATTCTGTGTGGTGTTTCTAGATTGTGTTTTACAGCTATTTAACTCAAATCTTTTCCTTTTGTATTTCCTAACTGGTTGTCATTGTTTTATATAAAAAGTAAATATTTGTTAATTTAAAAATATTCAACTCTCTCTGATTATAGGAATTTTCAGCTTATTTTATTGGAATTTATGGGCACATAATATTATCATTTCAAAAAATGGTAGTTTTCCTACATCTTTCTTTTAACGTTGTCTAGATTTAGGATAGAACTTCCAGGAAAATCTTAAATAATAGTGGAAATAGTCTACATCATTTTCTTGCTTTTACTGTCAGTGGGAATGTTTCCAATGTTTCATTAAGTATCATGCTAGGTATCATTTTATGATACCACATTCATTAGTAAGTGTCCTATTCTTTGCTTCCTAAGAATCTTAACGAGGAGCAGGTGTTTTATTTTTATCAAATACCTTTTTGCTATCACCTGAAGGAGGAAAATATATTTTTTCCTTTTAATAAATTTTGCAATGTAATCTTTTTTTTTTGCAATACAATCTTTAATAAACTTCCTAATGTACAGTGAGTGTTCATTATCACTGTACATCACCAGCTTGTGGGTATGATTTAAGATATATTAATAATCTAAAGATTGATGGCTTATTGATCAGGAATCCTGCTCCACTAGTAGTTCTAAGTCTGATACTAGCCTACCCCAAATCTTAGTAATTTCTTGTTGTTTCCAGATGGTATTTAATAGGTATTCAGAGAGAAAATGTCAGGGCCTTCTCATAACTTGCTGTAACATGAGAAGCTTAATGAGGAATTTGTTCAAGAGTGAAGTTTTACTCATATAAAAGATTTTTTTAAATATTATTTTTCTTTTATGTTATTAAATATACCTTAGCTTTCAGGTATGTTTTCTTTCTGTTTTTAAGGCAACATTTTTTCCAGCATAGTGTACTTTAAAATTTCCCTTCTAGATTTTTATTTTTTATTTATTTATTTTATTTTTTTTTTAAAGATTTTATTTATTTACTTGAGAGAGAGAGAATGAGAGAGAGCACACGAGAGAGGGGAGGGTCAGAAGGAGAAGCAGACTCCCTGCCGAGCAGGAAGCCCGATGCGGGACTCGATCCAGGGACTCCAGGATCATGACCTGAGCCGAAGGCAGTCGCTTAACCAACTGAGCCACCCAGGCGCCCCTAGATTTTTATTTTTAAATTCTGGCTTTATCAGAGGAATGTTAGTGGCAAAGCTAGTGGCATTAAATTTCCATACTTCAAGCTTTATTACAAAGCTCTAATCATCAATACAGTATGGTACTGGCACAAAAACATACACATAGATCAATGGAACAGAATAGAGAGCCCAGAAATGGACCCTCAACTCTATGGTCAACTAATCTTCGACAAAGCAGGAAAGAATGTTCAATGGAAAAAAGAGAGTCTCTTCAACAAATGGTGTTGGGAAAATTGGACAACCACATGCCGAAGAACGAAACTGGACCATTTTTTTAAAAAGATTTTATTTATTTATTGAGAGAGAGAGAATGAGAGACAGAGAGCATGAGAGGGAGGAGGGTCAGAGGGAGAAGCAGACTCCCTGCCGAGCAGGGAGCCCGATGCGGGACTCGATCCAGGGACTCCAGGATCATGAACTGAGCCGAAGGCAGTCGCTTAACCAACTGAGCCACCCAGGTGCCCCAAAACTGGACCATTTTTTACACCACACACAAAAATAGACTCAAAATGGATGAAAGACCTAAATGTGAGACAGGAATCCATCGAAATCCTTGAGGCGAACACAGGCAGCAACCTCTTCGACCTCAGCCGCAGCAACTTCTTCCTAGAAACATCGCCAAAGGCAAGGGAAGCAAGGGCAAAAATGAACTATTGGGACTTCATCAAGATTAAAAGCTTTTGCAAAGCAAAGGAAACAGTCAACAAAACCAAAAGACAACCGACAGAATGGGAGAAGATATTTGCAAATGACATATCAGATAAAGGGCTAGTATCCAAAATCTATAAAGAACTTATCAAACTCAACACCCAAAGAACAAATGATCCAATCAAGAAATGGGCAGAAGACATGAATAGACATTTTTCCAAAGAAGACATCCAAATGGCCAACAGACACATGAAAAAGTGCTCCACATCACACGGCATCAGCGAAATCCAAATCAAAACCTCAATGAGATACCACCTCACACCAGTCAGAATGGCTAAAATTAACAAGTCAGGAAACGAAAGATGTTGGCAAGGATGTGGAGAAAGGGGAATCCTCCTACACTGTTGGTGGGAATGCAAGCTGGTGCAGCCACTCTGGAAAACAGTATGGAGGTTCCTCAAAAAGTTGAAAATAGAACTACCCTATGACCCAGCAATTGCACTACTGGATATTTACCCCAAAGATACAAATGTGATCCGAAGGGGTATGTGCACCCCAATGTTTATAGCAGTAATGTCCACAATAGCCAAACTATGAAAAGAGCCAAGATGTCCATCAACAGATGAATGGATAAAGAAGATGTGATATATATACACACACATGCTGGAATATTATGCAGCCATCAAAAAACCCCAAAGTCTTGCCATTTGCAATGACGTGGATGGAACTAGTGGGTGTTATGCTAAGTGAAATAAGTCAATCAGAGAAAGACAAGTATCCTATGATCTCACTGATATGAGGAATTCTTTTTTTTTTTTTTTTTAAAGATTTTATTTATTTGACAGAGAGAAAGACAGCCAGAGAGGGAACACAAGCAGGGGGAGCGGGAGAGGGAGAAGCAGGCTTCCCGCTGAGCAGGGAGCCCGATGCGGGGCTCGATCCCAGGACCCTGGGACCATGACCTGAGCCGAAGGCAGACGCTTAACGACTGAGTCACCCAGGTGCCCCTGATATGAGGAATTCTTAATCTCAGGAAATGAACTGAGGGTTACTGGAATGGTGGGGCATGGGAGAGATGGGGTGGCTGGATGATGGACATTGGGGAGGGTATGTGCTATGGTGAGCACTGTGAATTATGTAAGACTGATGAATCATAGACATTATAGTCTTACACAATTCACATAGACATAAACAAATAATACATTATATGTTAAAAAAAAAGGAAGATAGTAGGAAGGGAAAAATGAAGAGGGGAAATTAGAAGGGGAGATGAACCATGAGAGACTATGGACTCTGAGAAACAAACCGAGGGTTTTAGAGGGAGGGGGGTGGGGGGATGGGTTAGCCCAGTGATGGTTATTAAGGAGGGCATGTATTGAATGGAGCACTGGGTGTTCTACACAAACAATGAATCATGGAACTCTACATCAAAAACTAATGATATAATGTATGGTGATTATAACATAATAAAATAAAATTTAAAAAAATAAATTCTGGCTTTCTAATGACATGGCTAGATAAATTATTATGTAAAATTTCTGATTTAGGTGATCAATTAAAATTTATTTGAGGCCTATTTAATTTTCTAAATTTTCTAAAAATAAATATGGTATATATTCATATATATTTTATTAAAGTAAAAAACTAATAACATGAAACCAACTCCTAAATTTTAAGTTTAAATTTTTAACTCTTCAATTTTATAGTACTGTATTGTTATCTGTATGAAAATGGTTATACAGTAGATCTCTAGAACTTCTTCATATTGCATATCTGA